>NC_133821.1:2565160-2677660 GCF_047830755.1 Zonotrichia albicollis
ATCTAAAATGGATTTGGGATGCAAAAGGGATTTGGGGATCTAAAATGGATTTCACGGATCTCAAAGGGATTTGGGGATCCAAAAGGGATTTCCTGATTTAAAAGGGATTTGGGGATCTGATCCCAAAGGGATTTGGGGATCTCAATGGGATTTTGGGATCTAAAAGGGATTTGGGGATCTAAAATGGATCCCAAAATAGATCCCAAATTTAGATTTGGGGATCCAAAAGGGATTTGGGGATCCCAAAGGGATTTGGAGATCTAAAGAGGATTTGGGGATCTAAAATGATTTGGGGATCTAAATTGGATTTGATGATCTAAAAGGGATTTGGAGTTCTAAAACAGATTTGGGGATCCAAAATTGATTTCACTGATCTAAAATGGATTTGGGATCCAAAAGGGATTTGGGAATCTAAAATGGATTTGGGGATCTAAAATGGATTTGAAATCCAAAAAGGATTTGATGATTTAAAAGGGATTTGGGGATCTGATCTAAAATGGATTTGTGGATCTAAAATGGATTTGGGGATCCCAAAGAACAAAATTCCATTTTTTTTTCCCACAGAAATCCTCCCAAGGATCTCAGGAAGCTCCTCGAGGTGAAAATCCCAGGAGGAGAAGGGGATGGGGCAGCAGCTGCAGGAAAACAGGGACAGATCCCAAATCCAGTGGGAATTTTGTGCTGTCAGTCCCCAGTTCCAGGGCAGAAATTTAAATCCCTTTAAATTTAAATCCCTTTATATTTAAATTCCTTTACATTTAAATTCCTTTACATTTTAATTCCTTTACATTTAAATTCCTTTACATTTAAATTCCTTTAAATTTAAATTCCTTTAAATTTAAATTCCTTTAAATTAATTTAAATTCCTTTAAGTTTAAATTCAGGATCCTGGCTTGGAGGGAGGGACGTGCCAGAGCTGAGCCTCAAACACAGGAGGGGCTGCAAGAGAGAGAAAATGGTAAAAATCAGACTTAAAAAATTCAGATTCACGCAGAGAATTCAGGTTTTAAATGTATTTAAATGGTTATTGTATTTAAATATTTATTGGATTTAAAAACTTCAATGTGTTTAAATGCTCAGCCAATCCTTGGGATTTGTGTGGGATTTTAAAGCTCAAATCCATTTCCACATCTGGATTGAGTGGGATGATTATTCCCACTCGTGGTCTCAGTACAGGGAAAATAAAATAATTATCAATCCATAATCATCAATCCATAATCATCAATCAATAATCATCAATTTTCCCCTTTTTCTGTCCCTTCAAACCCAGCCTGGCAAAGCAGGGCCCAAAATTGGGTTTATTTTGGGGAGAGCCTGGTGGAGCTCTGGGAAATTTCACTGAAGGAATTATGACAGGATTTGTGTCTTTCTGATACAAAAAAACCTCCTAAAATTAGGATTTTCCTTGCAAAATTGGGGTGTTTATTTTGTAAATTATTCAGAGAGAAAAATTTCTCTCCTGGCGGAAAAATTCAGAGAGAAAAATTCTCTTGTGGAAAAATTCAGAGAGAAAAATTTTCTTGTGGAAAAATTCAAAGAGAAAAATTCTTTCCTTGTGGGAAAATTCAGAGAAAAATTTTCTACTCATGGAAAAATTCAGAGAGAAAATTTCTCTCCTCGTGGAAAAATTCAGAGAGAAAATTTCAGAGAGAAAAATTTCTCTTGTGGAAAAATTCAGAGAAAAAAATTCTCTCATGGAAAAATTCAGAAGGAAAATTTCTCTCCTTGTGGAAAAATTCAGAGAGAAAAATTCAGAGAGAAAAATTCTCTCCTGGTGGGAAAATTCAGAGAGAAAAATTCTCTCATGGAAAAATTCAGAGAGAAAAATTCTCTTGTGGAAAAATTCAGAGAGAAAAATTCTCTCCTCGTGGAAAATTCAGAGAGAAAATTTCTCTTGTGGAAAAATTCAGAGAGAAAAATTCTCTACTCATGGAAAAATTCAGAGAGAAAATTTCAGAGAGAAAAATTTCTCTTGTGGAAAAATTCAAAGAGAAAAATTCTCTCCTAATGGAAAAGTCCAGAGAGAAAAATTTCTCTCCTCTTGCAAAAATTCAGAGAGAAAAATTCAGAGAGAAAAATTCTCTCCTGGTGGAAAAACTCAGAGAGAAAAATTCTCCACTCATGGAAAAATACAGAGAGAAAAATTCAGAGAGAAAAATTCTCTCCTGGTGGGAAAATTCAGGGAGAAAATTTCTCTCCTCGTGGAAAAATTCAGAGAGAAAAATTCAGAGAGAAAAATTCTCTCCTCATGGAAAAATCCAGAGAGAAAAATTTCTCTCCTCGTGCAAAAATTCAGAGAGAAAATTTCTCTCCTCGTGGGAAAATTCAGAGAAAAATTCTCTACTCATGGAAAAATTCAGAGAGAAAAATTCAGAGAGAAAAATTCTCTCCTCATGGAAAAATCCAGAGAGAAAAATTCTCTCCTGGTGGAAAAATTCAGAGAGAAAATTTCTCTCCTCGTGCAAGAATTCAGAGAAAAATTCTCTACTCATGGAAGAATTCAGAGAGAAAAATTCAGAGAGAAAAATTTCTCTCCTCGTGCAAAAATTCAGAGAGAAAATTTCTCTTGTGGAAAAATTCAGAGAGAAAAATTCTCACATGCAAAAATTCAGAGAGAAAAATTCTCCCCTTGTGGAAGAATTCAGAGAGAAAATTTCTCTCATGGAAAAATTCAGAGAAAAAATTCTCTCCTCATGGAAAAACTCAGAGAGAAAAATTTCTCTCCTGGTGGAAAAATTCAGAGAGAAAAATTCTCTCATGGAAAAATTCAGAGAGAAAAATTCTCACATGCAAAAATTCAGAGAAAATTTCTCTCCTCGTGGGAAAATTCAGAGAAAAATTCTCTACTCATGGAAAAATTCAGAGAGAAAAATTCAGAGAGAAAAATTCAGACAGAAAATTTCTCTCCTTGTGGAAAAATTCAGAGATAAAATTTCTCTCGTGGAAAAATTCAGAGAGAAAAATTCAGAGAAAAAAATTCTCTCCTGGTGGGAAAATTCAGAGAGAAAAATTCAGAGAGAAAAATTCAGAGAGAAAAATTTCTCTCCTCATGGAAAAATTCAGAGAGAAAAATTCAGAGAGAAAAATTCAGAGAGAAAATTTCTCTCCTCGTGGAAAAACTCAGGGAGAAAAATTCTCTTCTTGTGCAAAAATTCAGAGAGAAAAATTCTCTCCTCATGGAAAAATTCAGAGAGAAAAATTTCTCTCCTCATGGGAAAATTCAGAGAGAAAAATTCTCTCCTCATGCAAAAATTCAGAGAGAAAATTTCTCTCCTCGTGCAAAAATTCAGAGAAAAATTCTCTACTCATGGAAAAATTCAGAGAGAAAATTTCTCTCCTCGTGGAAAATTCAGAGAGAAAAATTCAGAGAGAAAAATTTCTCTCCTCGTGCAAAAATTCAGAGAGAAAAATTCTCTCCTCATGCAAAAATTCAGAGAGAAAAATTCGCTCATGCAAAAATTCAGAGAGAAAAATTTCTCTCCTTGTGGAAAAATTCAGAGAGAAAAATTTCTCTCCTTGTGGAAAAATTCAGAGAGAAAATTTCTCTCCTCATGAAAAAATTCAGAGAGAAAAATTCAGAGAGAAAAATTCTCTACTCATGGAAAAATTCAGAAGGAAAATTTCTCTTCTTGTGCAAAAATTCAGAGAGAAAATTTCAGAGAGAAAAATTTCTCTTGTGGAAAAATTCAGAGAAAAAAAATTCTCTCATGGAAAAATTCAGAGAGAAAAATTCTGTCATGGAAAAATTCAGAGGGAAAAATTCAGAGAGAAAAATTCTCTAATGGAAAAATTCAGAGAGAAAATTTCTCTCCTCGTGCAAAAATTCAGAGAGAAAAATTCTCTCCCCATGGGAAAATTCAGAGAGAAAAATTTCTCTCCTTGTGCAAAAATTCAGAGAGAAAATTTCTCTCCTGGTGGGAAAATTCAGAGAGAAAAATTCTCCTCTCGTGGAAAAATTCTGAGAGAAAATTTCTCTTGTCGAAAAAATCAGAGAGAAAAATTCAGAGAGAAAAATTCTCTCGTGGAAAAATTCAGAGAGAAAATTTCTCTCGTGGAAAAATTCAGAGAGAAAAATTCAGAGAGAAAAATTCTCTCCTCATGGAAAAATCCAGAGAGAAAAATTCTCTCCTTGTGGAAAAATTCAGAGAGAAAAATTCAGAGAGAAAAATTCAGAGAGAAAATTTCTCTCATGGAAAAATTCAGAGAGAAAAATTTCTCTCGTGGAAAAATTCAGAGAGAAAAATTCAGAGAGAAAAATTCTCTCCTCATGGAAAAATCCAGAGAGAAAAAATCTCTCATGCAAAAATTGAGAGAGAAAAATTTCTCTCCTTGTGGAAAAATCCAGAGAGAAAAATTCTCTCATGCAAAAATTGAGAGAGAAAAATTCTCTCCTCATGCAAAAATTCAGAGAGAAAAATTCTCTCATGCAAAAATTGAGAGAGAAAAATTTCTCTCCTTGTGGAAAAATTCAGAGAGAAAAATTCTCTCCTCGTGGAAAAATCCAGAGAGAAAAATTTCTCTCCTTGTGGAAAAATTCAGGGAGAAAAATTCTCTCATGGAAAAATTCAGAGAGAAAAATTCAGAGAGAAAAATTCTCTCATGGAAAAATTTAGAGAGAAAAATTCAGAGAGAAAAATTCTCTCATGGAAAAATTCAGAAAGAAAAATTCTCTCCTTGTGGAAAAATTCAGAGAGAAAAATTCTCTCATGGAAAAATTCAGAGAGAAAAATTTCTCTCCTCGTGCAAAAATTCAGAAAGAAAATTTCTCTCCTGGTGGGAAAATTCAGAGAGAAAAATTTCTCTCCTAGTGGAAAAGTCCAGAGAGAAAAATTCAGAGAGAAAAATTCTCTCGTGCAAAAATTCAGAGAGAAAAATTCAGAGAGAAAATTTCTCTCCCCATGGGAAAATTCAGAGAGAAAAATTCAGAGAGAAAAATTTCTTTCCTCGTGGAAAATTCAGAAAGAAAATTTCAGAGAGAAAAATTTCTCTTGTGGAAAAATTCAGAGAAAAAAAATCTCTCATGGAAAAATTCAGAAGGAAAATTTCTCTCCTGGTGGAAAAGTCCAGAGAGAAAAATTCAGAGAGAAAAATTCTCTTGTGGAAAAATTCAGAGAGAAAAATTTCTCTCCTCGTGGGAAAATTCAGAGAAAAATTCTCTACTCATGGAAAAATTCAGAGAGAAAAATTCAGAGAGAAAAATTCAGAGAGAAAATTTCTCTCGTGGAAAAATTCAGAGAGAAAAATTCAGAGAGAAAAATTCTCTCCTGGTGGAAAATTCAGAGAGAAAAATTCTCCTCTCGTGCAAAAATTCAGAGAGAAAAATTCTCTACTCATGGAAAAATTCAGAGAGAAAATTTTTCTCCTGATGGGAAAATTCAGAGAGAAAAATTTCTCTTGTGGAAAAATTCAGAGAAAAAAATTCTCTCATGCAAAAATTCAGAGAGAAAAATTCTCTCCTTGTGGAAAAATTCAGAGAGAAAAATTCAGAGAGAAAATTTCTCTCCTGGTGGGAAAATTCAGGGAGAAAATTTCTCTCCTCGTGGAAAAATTCAGAGAGAAAAATTCAGAGAGAAAAATTCAGAGAGAAAATTTCTCTCCTGGTGGGAAAATTCAGAGAGAAAATTTCTCTCCTCATGGAAAAATTCTCCCCATTCCCAGCCCTATCCAGGCTGTGGCATTCCAGGATCAGGGACATTTTTATGGAAACTTTGATGGGATTTTCCAGCCTAATCCTGATTTTTATGACCATGATCATGTTCTGCTTCCTACTTTTGTTTTCCTTAGGCCTCATTCATGAATGATGGAATTGTTAAGGTTGGAAAAGTCCTCCAAGACCATCGAGTGCAATTATTGGATCCGTGTCCCCAAGTGCCACATCCACAGGGATTTTCAATAATTCCACCCTGGAAAAAACAATTTTTTTCAATTTTTTCAATCCAATCCCTAATCCAGCCCAATGCCAGCATTCCAGAGCTTTCCTGGTGTTTTTGGATCCTTTCTCTCATCACAAAAATTTGGGATTTGCCCTGTGGATCCTCCTCGTGGAGATGAACCCATGGATCTGCTAAAAAAGCAAAGTTTGGCTGATCCATTCCCAGCCCTGTCCAGGCTGTGGCATTCCAGGATCAGGGACATTTTTATGGAAACTTTGATGGGATTTTCCAGCCTGATCCTGATTTTTATGACCATGATCATGTTCTGCTTCCTACTTTTGTTTTCCTTAGCCCTCATCCATGGAATGATGGAATTGTTAAGGTTGGAAAAGTTCTCCAAGACCACCGAGTGCCATTATTGGATCTGTGTCCCCAAGTGCCACATCCACGGGGATTTTCAATAATTCCACCCTGGAAAAAACAATTTTTTTCAATTTTTTCAATCCAATCCCTAACCCAGCTCAATCCGAGCATTCCAGAGCTTTCCTGATCTTTTTTGGATCCTTTCTCTCGTCACCAGGATTTGGGATTTGCCCTGTGGATGAACCCATGGATCTGCTACAAAAGCAAAGTTTGGCAGATCCAAAGGGATCCTGGAGGTGCTCCATGATCTCCCATCTGGATGGGATCACCAGTAATTACTGGAGAATCATTTACCTGTAGGATCTACCCTAAAATCCCAACAGAATCCCATCAAAATCCTCTTTCCTTTGCTCCCTCCAGGTTCTTCACCGTTTTTAAGCCCCCAGGGGTCACAGATTGAGACCCTCACGGTGACACCCTCCAGGTGAGCCACCAGGACATCCCCAAACCCCAAAAAGGCTTTCCCAGGATGCTCCAGGAAGAGCTTCCAGCAGCAGCCCCAGGCTGAGATGGCGTCAGATGGTTTGGGATGGCGTCACTGTGGGTCCTGGTTTTGGGAACCCTGGGGTTCCACCAGCCAGGGCAGCTCCTGGTCCTGCACCCCCAAAGGGCTCCAGGAGAGGACACAGGGAATGAATGGGTTCCTGCTGGGGTTCCCAGCATCCAGAGCAGTTCCTGGTCCTCCAACCCCAAGAGCCGCTCCAGGAGACATGGGACAGGGGATGGAGGGACAGGACACAGGGAATGGGTTCCTGCTGGGGTTCCCACCACCAGGGCACTTCCTGGTCCTCCAACCCCAAGAGCAGCTCCAGGAGAGCTGGAGAAGGACCTGGGGCAGGGGATGGAGGGACAGGACACAGAGATGGAGGGACAGGACAGGGGATGGAGGGACAGGACACAGGGAATGGGTTCCTGCTGGGGTTCCCACCATCCAGGGCATTTCCTGGTCCTCCACCCCTAGAGCAGCTCCAGGAGAGGGACCTGGGATGGAGGGACAGGACATGGGATGGAGGGACAGGACACGGGGAATGGGTTCCTAATGTGGTTCCCAGCATCCAGAGTATTTCCTGGTCCTCCAACCCCAAGAGCCGCTCCAGGAGACATGGGACAGGGGATGGAGGGACAGGACACAGGGAATGGGTTCCTGCTGGGGTTCCCACCATCCAGGGCATTTCCTTGTTCTCCACCCGCAACAGCAGCTCCAGGAGAGGGACCTGGGACATGGAATGGAGGGACAGGACACAGGGACTGAGGGACAGGACACAGGGAATGGGTTCCTGCTGGGGTTCCCACCATCCAGAGCACTTCTTGGTCCTCCACCCCCAGAGCAGCTCCAGGAGAGCTGGAGAAGGACTTGGGACAAGAGATGGAGGGACAGGACACGGGGATGGAGGGACAGGAAAAGGGGGAATGGGTTCCTAATGTGGTTCCCAGCATCCAGAGCAGTTCCTGGTCCTCCAACCCCAAGAGGGGCTCCAGGAGAGCTGGAGAGGGACCTGGGACGTAGGATGGAGGGACAGGACACAGGGAATGGGTTCCTAATGTGGTTCCCAGCATCCAGAGCACTTCCTGGTCCTCCAACCCCTAAAGGGGCTCCAGGAGAGCTGGAGAGGGATGTGGGACATGGGATGGAGGGACAGGACACAGGGAATGAACGGGTTCCTGCTGTGGTTCCCACCATCCAGGGCATTTCTTTGTCCACCACCCCTAGAGCAGCTCCAGGAGAGCTGGAGAAGGACCTGGGACAGAGATGGAGGGACAGGACACAGGGATGGAGGGACAGGACACAGGGAATGGGTTCCTAATGTGGTTCCCACCATCCAGAGCAGTTCCTGGTCCTCCACCCCAAAGAAGGGCTCCAGGAGAGCTGAGAGGGACCTGGGACAGGGGATGGAGGGACAAGGACATGGGGAATGGGTTCCTGCTGTGGTTCCCAGCATCCAGAGCAGTTCCTGGTCCTCCATCCCCAAAAGGGCTCCAGGAGAGCTGGAGAGGGATGTGGGACAGGAGATGGAGGGACAGGACACAGGGATGGAGGGACAGGACACAGGGATGGAGGGACAGGACACAGGGAATGGGTTCCTGCTGGGGTTCCCACCATCCAGAGCAGTTCCTTGTCCTCCACCCCAAGAGCAGCTCCAGGAGAGCTGGGGAGGGACCTGGGACAGGGGATGGACGGCCAGGACACAGGGAATGAATGGGTTCCTGCTGTGGTTCCCAGCATCCAGAGCAGTTCCTGGTCCTCCAACCCCAAAAGGGGCTCCAGGAGAGCTGGAGAAGGACTTGGGGCAAGGGATGGAGGGACAGGACACAGGGAATGGGTTCCTGCTGGGGTTCCCACCATCCAGGGCATTTTCTTGTTCTCCACCCCCTAGAGCAGCTCTAGGAGAGCTGGAGAAGGACTTGGGACGTGGGATGGAGGGACAGGAAAAGGGGGAATGGGTTCCTGCTGGGGTTCCCACCATCCAGAGCATTTCCTTGTCCTCCATCCCCTAGAGCAGCTCCAGGAGAGCTGGGGAGGGATGGGGAACATGGGATGGAGGGACAGGACACAGGGATGGAGGGACAGGAAAAGGGGGAATGGGCTCCTAATGTGGTTCCCACCATCCAGAGCAGTTCCTTTTCCTCCACCCCAAAGAGGGGCTCCAGGAGAAGGACCTGGGACAGGGGATGGAGGGACAGGACACAGGGATGGAGGGCCAGGACACAGGGAATGGGTTCCTGCTGGGGTTCCCAGCATCCAGAGCAGTTCCTGGTCCTCCAACCCCAAGAGCAGCTCCAGGAGAGCTGGAGAAGGACCTGGGACAGGGGATGGAGGGTTAGGACACAGGGATGGAGGGACAGGACACAGGGAATGGGTTCCTGCTGGGAAAGGGGAGATTTGGGTGGGATTTGGGATGAAATTCCTGGCTGGGCAGGTGGGGAGGGGCTGGGCTGGGGTTCCCACAGAAGCTGTGGCTGCCCCTGCATCCCTGGAGCGCCCAAGGAGAGGTTGGACAGGGCTCGGACAGCGGAGGATGGCAGCGGTGGCACCGGGCGGCGTTTCCCACCCAAACCATTCCGTCACTCCGCGATTTGGGTGCTGTCCCCAGGGCAGGACCCCACACTCACACGGGGACCGGGTGTCCCCTCCGGCGGCATCTGCGGCTCCTCCGGGCCGCGGTCCCGGCCCCCGCACGGGCCCCGGGCGGATCCCGGCGTTCCAGAGGCGGCTCCGGGTCACGGCCTTGGCGGGCGGGACCCCGGAACGGGCGGGTCGGGCCCGGCGGGGACGGAGCGGCGGCTGCGGGGCGGGAGCGGGAGAGGAGAGGGACGGCTGGGAAGGGAACGGGAGAGGGGAAAAGGGGAAAGGGAAAGGGAAAGGGAAAGGGAAAGGGAAAGGGAAAGGGAAAGGGAAAGGGAAAGGGGAAAGGGAAAGGGGAACGGGGAACGGGAAAGGGGAAGGGAAAGGGAAAGGGAAAGGGAAAGGGAAAGGGAAAGGGAAAGGGAAAGGGAAAGGGGAAAGGGAAACGGGAAAGGGGAAAGGGAAAGGGAAAGGAAAAGGAAAAGGGGAACGGGGAACGGGAGAGGGAAAGGGAAAGGGGAAAAGGGGAAAGTGGAAGGGGAAGGGGGGAAAGGAGAGGGAAAGGGAAAGGGAAAGGGAAAGGGAAAGGGAAAGGGAAAGGGAAAGGGAAAGGGAAAGGGGAAAGGGAAAGGGAGAGGGAGAGGGAAAGGGAAAAGGGAGAGGGAAAGGGAAAAGGGAGAGGGAAAGGGAGAGGGAAAGGGAGAGGGAAAGGGAAAGGGAAAGGGAAAGGGGAAGGGGAAGGGAAAGGGGAAAAGGGGAAAGGTGGAAGGGGAAGGGGGGAAAGGAGAGGGGAAAAGGAAAGGGGGAAAGGGGAACAGGGAAGGGGAAAGGGGAAGGGAACGGGGAACGGGAAAGGGAAAAGGGGAAAGGGAAAGGGAAAGGGAAATGGAAAGGGAAAGGGAAAGGGAAAGGGAAAGGGGGAAAGGGGAAGGGAAAAGGAAGGGGAAAAGGGAGAAGAGAAGGAGAAGGGGAAAGGAAAGGGGAAGGGGAAAGGGGAGAAGGGAAGGGGGAAAAGAAAAGGAGAAGGGGAAAGGGAAGGGGAAAATGAGAAGGAAAGGAGAAAGGGGAAGAGGGAAGGGGAAAAAGGGGAAGGAGAAGGGAAAGGGGAAAGGAAAGGGGAAGGGGGAAGAGGGGAAAGGGAAAAGTGGAAGGGGAAAGGGAAAAATAAAAGGGGAAAAGGGGAAGGGGAAAAGGAGGAGAGGGGAAAGGGGAGATGGGAAAAGGGAAGAGGAAAAGGAAAGGGGAAGGGAAAAGAAGGGGAAAGGGAAAGGGGAAGGGGGAAGGGGGAAGGGGGAAGGGGGAAGGGGGAAGGGGGAAGGGGAGGGAAGGGAAGGGAAGGGAAGGGAAGGGAAGGGAAGGGAAGGGAAGGGAAGGGAAGGGAAGGGAAGGGAAGGGAAGGGAAGAGAAGAGAAGAGAAGAGAAGAGAAGAGAAGAGAAGAGAAGAGAAGAGAAGAGAAGAGAAGAGAAGAGAAGAGAAGAGAAGAGAAGAGAAGAGAAGAGGAATCATCATCCCAAACAGCTTCAGAGGGAATGAAAACATCGCAATCACTGAGAAATTCGATACCTTCTATAAATTCGTTTCCCAAATTCTATTCTATCAATTCTACAGAATAATATCAATAAATATTGATTCTATACATTTTATTCCTAAATTATATCCCTTATTGATATTCCTAAAAATAAAGCCATAATTTTCTTTATTTGAGCTGTGGTGCCTTGAGGACAGGAGGACCCAATTACAAACGGGTGCCAGTAATACCAAACCTCATTAATTAATAATCCACACCAATTAATTCTCCCCACCAATTAATTTGTTAAAGCCCAAATTTCCCCTGTGCACGTCCCCGGTCTTGCTCAGTGTTTGAGAACTCAAAAGTGTAAAGGATGAATTTTATTTTAACTTTAATTTAGGATAAAAATTGAGCAAAAATAAAAAATTAGCAAACAACTTTTCCTTGACAAAAATTCCAAAAATTAAAAAAAAATTCCCAAGATTCTGAAAAAAAACCAGGCTTGGGTTTGATTTATTGGGGTTTTTTTGTTTGGTTGGTTGGTTCTGGTTTTTGGGGCTTTATTTGGTTTTTTGTTGGGATTTTGTTGTTGCTGGTTTTGTTTTTTGGGGTTTTTTTTGACTGATCCAAATTATTTGGTAAGGATGGGGAACAAACATTATTATGATGAATAAAGAAAATTCAACATATAGAATTATATTTTATATAAAATATAAAACATGTTTTATATAAAATTTAATTTATATATACAAATAAACTATATTTATATGTAAATATAAGTATAGATATGAATAGGAATAGAAATAGAAATAGACATAGAAATACAAATAGAAATATACATTGAACAGGATGTATATTTATATACGTATAAATAGATGTATATTTATATACATATAAATTTATATATATCTTTTTATATAATATAATATAATATAATATAATATAATATAATATAATATAATATAATATAATATAATATAATATAATATAATATATAATTTATATATACACATATAAATTTCTATTTATATAGAAACAGAAATAGAAATAGAAATAGAAATAGAAATAGAAATAGAAATAGAAATAGAAATAGAAATAGAAATACACATTGAACAGGATGTATATTTATATACATATATATTTATATCTATTGATACATATAAATGTATATGTGCATAAAAGATACATATAAAATATATGTATATATATTATATATACATATATTTTATGTATATTTATATATATTTTTCTATATAAATTTATATATAATATAATATAATATAATATAATATAATATAATATAATATAATATATAATTTATATATACACATATAAATTCTATTTATATAGAAATAGAAATAGAAATAGAAATAGAAATAGAAATAGAAATAGAAATAGAAATAGAAATAGAAATAGAAATATTCATTGAACGGGATGTATATTTATATACATATAAATATATGTATATTTACATATTTTTATATATTTTATGTATATTTCTCTATATTTTTATATATTTACTATATATTATATACAAATATAATACATGTATATATTTTATAAAATAAAAATGTACATATATTTGTATATATTTATATGTATATATAAATATACATTGCACAGGATCTGGTGCTGAGAATCCTGGATTTTCCTCCGCTTTTCCCACCTCCTGTAAATGGAATTTTGATTTAATTTCCCATTAAAATGCTGTGTAAAAAATTCATTTCTGCCTTCAGATCCTTCAGGACACGGACAGGGAGGAGCAATCCTGTCAAAAATAAATTATTTAAGGACTAAAACTCATTTTTAGAGTTGCTGAGCTGCTGACATTGCTCCGCCCCTTTGGGCTTTCCCAGAAAATATTTGGGAATTTTCTCCCAAAATTCCGCAGGAATTGCGCGGCAGAACGCGGCCCTTCGTTAGAAACCCAATTAACTCCGCTCGCCCTCATTAACGTTTGATTCTAATTGGGCCGATTGGGGTTAATGCAGAGCCAGCCTGGGCACAATTTCTGTTTTTCCATGATTGGGAACAAAATCCAAACCCTGCCGGGTTTGCTCGTTCTGTTTAATTCCGTTTTTATTCTGATTTTTTATTCTCATTCTCAGTTTCTCACATGGAACCTGGAGCCAGTGGGTGTGCCTTTAATTCAGGTTTTATTTTTATTTTTTATTCTCATTCTCAGTTTCTCACATGGAAACTGGAGCCAGTGGGTGTGCCCTTAATTCAGTTTTTATTCTTATTTTTTATTCTCATTCACCTGGAGCCAGTGGGTGTGCCCTTAATTCAGTTTTTATTTTTATTTTTTATTCTCATTCTCAGTTTCTCACATGGAATCTGGAGCCAGTGGATGTCCCCTTAATTCACTTTTTATTTTTATTTTTTATTCTCATTCACCTGGAGCCAGTGGATGTCCCTTTAATTCAGTTTTTATTTTTATTTTTTATCTCATTCAGCTCATTCACCTGGAGCCAGTGGATGTCCCCTTAATTTAATTTTTATTCTTATTTTTTTATTCTCATTCAGCACATGGAAACTGGAGCCAGTGGGTGTCCCCTTAATTCAGTTTTTATTCTTAAATTTTTTCTCATTCACCTGGAGCCAGCGGATGTCCTCTTAATTAAATTTTTATTCTTATTTTTTTATTCTCATTCAGCACATGGAAACTGGAGCCAGTGGGTGTCCCCTTAATTCAGTTTTTATTCTGATTTTTTATTCTCATTCTCAGTTTCTCACATGGAAACTGGAGCCAGTGGATGTCCCTTAATTCAGTTTTTATTTTTATTTTTTATCTCATTCAGCACATGGAACCTGGAGCCAGTGGATGTCCCCTTAAGTTTTTATTCTTATTTTTTATTCTCATTCTCAGTTTCTCACATGGAATCTGGAGCCAGTGGGTGTCCTCTTAATTAAGTGTTTTATTCTTATTTTTTATTCTCATTCAGCATATGTGGATGTCCCCTTAATTAAGTTTATATTTTTATTTTTTATCTCATTCAGCTCATGGAAACTGGAGCCAGTGGGTGTCCCCTTAATTCAGTTTTTATTCTTAAATTTTTTCTCATTCACCTGGAGCCAGTGGGTGTCCCTTAATTAAATTTTTATTTTTATTTTTTATTCTCATTCTCAGTTTCTCACATGGAAACTGGAGCCAGCGCATGTCCTCTTAATTAAGTGTTTATTCTGATTTTTTATTCTCATTCACCTGGAGCCAGTGGGTGTCCCCTTAATTCAGTTTTTATTTTTATTTTTTTTTCTCATTCACCTGGAGCCGGTGGATGTGCCCTTAATTAATTGTTTATTCTTATTTTTTTATTCTAATCCAGCACATGTGGATGTCCCCTTAATTAAGTTTTTATTTTTATTTTTTATCTCATTCAGCTCATGGAAACTGGAGCCAGTGGATATCACTTTAATTAAGTTTTTATTCTTATTTTTTATTCTCATTCACCTCATTCACCTGGAGCCAGTGGATGTTCCTTTAATTCAGTTTTTATTCTTATTTTTTATTCTCATTCACCTGGAGCCAGTGGATGTCCTCTTAATTAAGTTTTTATTTTTATTTTTTATTGTCATTCAGCACATGTGGGTGTCCCCTTAATTCAGTTTTTATTCTTATTTTTTTTCTCATTCAGCTCATTCACCTGGAGCCAGTGGATGTGCCCTTAATTCAGCTTTTATTTTTATTTTTTTTCTCATTCACCTGGAGCCAGTGGATGTCCCCTTAAGTTTTTATTCTTATTTTTTATTCTTATTTTTTATTCTCATTCTCAGTTTCTCACATGGAAACTGGAGCCAGTGGGTGTGCCCTTAATTAATTGTTTATTCTTATTTTTTTATTCTCATTCAGCACATGTGGATGTCCCCTTAATTAGGTTTTTATTTTTATTTTTTATTCTCATTCAGCTCATGGAAACTGGAGCCAGTGGGTGTCCTCTTAATTCAGTTTTTATTTTTATTTTTTATTCTCATTCAGCACAAGTGGATGCGCCCTTAATTAAGTTTTTATTTTTTATTTTTTATCTCATTCAGCTCATGGAACCTGGAGCCAGTGGGTGTCCCTTTAATTCAGTTTTTATTCTTATTTTTTATTCTCATTCACCTCATTCACCTGGAGCCAGTGGGTGTCCCCTAAATTCAGTTTTTATTTTTATTTTTTATTCTCATTCACCTGGAGCCAGTGGATGTGCCCTTAATTAAATTTTTATTTTTTATTCTCATTCACCTGGAGCCAGTGGATGTCCTCTTAATTAAAATTTTATTCTTATTTTTTTATTCTCATTCAGCACATGGAAACTGGAGCCAGTGGATGTCCCTTTAATTAAATTTTTATTTTTATTTTTTATTCTCATTCACCTGGAGCCTGTGGATGTCCCCTTAATTAAATTTTTATTTTTATTTTTTATTCTCACTCACCTGGAGCCAGTGGGTGTCCCCTTAATTGTTTATTCTGATTTTTTATTCTCATTCGCAGTTTCTCACATGGAAACTGGAGCCAGTGGATGTGCCCTTAATTCAGTTTTTATTCTGATTTTTTATTCTCATTCACCTGGAGCCAGTGGGTGTCCCCTTAATTAAATTTTTATTCTTAATTTTTTTCTCATTCACCTCATTCACCTGGAGCCAGTGGATGTCCCTTTAATTAAATTTTTATTTTTATTTTTTATTCTCATTCACCTGGAGCCTGTGGATGTCCCCTTAATTAAATTTTTATTTTTATTTTTTATTCTCACTCACCTGGAGCCAGTGGATGTCCCTTTAATTAAGTTTTAATTCTTATTTTGGGAGCTCCATTTAATAACCCCTTTTCACATCTTCATTGCTGCCTGGAATTTTCTTTATTCTCCCCTTGGACCATTGATCTGTTTGAGGTTTTATTTTTATTTGAACTCGGTGTTTTTCGCCTTGGGCATTTTTTCTTTCATCCCAGGTTATTCTTGTAAGGATTTGCTGCAAGATTTGCACTTTAATCTTCTTTATTTTGACTCGATTAAATAAAAGCTTTCCAAAGGCTTTCATTTCCACCGGGTTTCCCAATGCTGCCTTTAATAAGAAATGGAAATTAATTTTGGATTATAGCTAGAGAATTAGATATTTTTAAATTTTTTTCTTATGCATCAGCTTGGTTTAAGCTCAATTTTATTTGTTTTTAGTGTTTATTTATGGTTACCCAGGGCTCTGGAGGGATTAAAAATCCCAAATTTTATTTTATTTTATTTTATTTTATTTTATTTTATTTTATTTTATTTTATTTCCCCAATAAGGGAAGGGACACTTGGGGACATGGATCGGCGGCAGCAGGGAATGACGGGAATTGGAAAATCTTTTTGAACTTCAACAATTCCACAATTCTCTGATTTTTTATCACTTAAATCCTTCCGGATTGGGATTGCAAATTAATTAACTTGATCACATAACTTTCCTTAAAAGCCAGAGGGAGAAAACCAAAATTACCAAATTTTTTTTATTCTGAGCTGAGATCCTTCCACTGCTGGCCTGGCAATAAAACAACTCAAAATTGGGAAATTTTGAGAATTTCCCATTTTCTGTGACTTTTTGGCAGGAGAACACGGCACTGACCCGAGGCCATGGAAAAAGCTTCCAAAATGGAATTATTGAACTGGGATTGGGGGTGAGGAGTTGGATTAGAAATGTGTGATTTCTAATTGAAAAATTAAGAAAATTTAGAGTTTGGGGTTTTAAAATTTAGAGTTTGAAGTTCTGGAACACTCTAGAAAATTTAGAGTTTGAGGTCGTGAAATTTAGAGTTTGAAGTTCTAGAACACCCTAGAAAAATTTGTATTTTTGAGGTTCTAGAACACTCTAGGAAATTTAGAGTTTGAGGTCTCGAAATTTAGGTTTTTGGGTTCTAGAACACTCTAGAAAATTTCAACTTTTTGAGGTTCTAGAACACTCTAGAAAATTTAAAGTTGGGGTTTTAAGATTTGGTTTGAAGTTCTAGAACCCTCTATAAGATGTCGATTTTTATGTTCTAGAACACTCTAGAAAATTTAGTTTGGGGTTTTCAAATTTTGAGTTTCAAGTTCTAGAACACTCTAGAAAATGTCAATTTTAAAGGTTCTAGAACACTATAAAATTCAGAGTTTGGGGTTTGAAAATTTAGAGTTTGAGGCTCTGGAACACTCTAGAAAATTTAGAGTTTGCGGTTTTAAGATTTAGAGTTTGGGGTTCTAGAACACTCTAGAAAATTTCAAATTTTTGAGGTTCTAGAACACTCTAGAAAAATTTGCATTTTTGAGGTTCTAGAACACTCTAGAAAATTTGGAGTTTGAGGTCTCGAAATTTAGAGTTTTGGGTTCTAGAACACTCTAGAAAATTTCAAATTTTTGAGGTTCTAGAACACTCTAGAAAATTTAAAGTTTGGGGTTTTAAAATTTAGAGTTTCGAGTTCTAGAACACTCTAGAAAATGTCAAATTTTTTGGTTCTAGAACACTATAAAAGTCAGAGTTTGGGGTTTGAAAATTTAGAGTTTGAGGTTCTAGAACACTCTAGAAAATTTAGAGTTTGTGGTTTTAAGATTTCGAGTTTGGGGTTCTGGAACACTCTAGAAAATTAAGAGTTTGAGGTATCGAAATTTAGCATTTTGGGTTCTAGAACACTAGAAAATTTCAATTCCGAGGTTCTAGAACATTCTAGAAAATTTCAAATTTTGATTTTAGAGTTTGAGATTCTAGAACACTCTAGAAAATTTAGAGTTTGTGGTTTTAAGATTTCGAGTTTGGGGTTCTAGAGCACTCTAGAAAATTTAGAGTTTGAGGTAGTGAAGTTTAGAGTTTGAGGTTCCAGAACACTCTAGAAAATTTCAATTCTGAGGTTCTAGAACATTCTAGAAAATTTCAAATTTTGAGGTTCCAGAACACTCTAGAAAATCGAGAGTTTGGGGTTTTAGAATGTAATAATATAGATAAAGAAGATGGAGGGTTTAGGGCAGGGGTTGGTCCCACTTCAGCTCATTCTCCGTGGGTTTGGGTGGTTTTGTGGAATTGGGTAAAAAGTCTGCATTGGAGGCCATGGGTGGTTGGTTATTGGGTTAAAAATGAAAATAATTTAGGTGTAATTCCTGTTGGGTTAAAAGTGAAAATAATTTAGGTGTCATTCCTATTGGGTTAAAAGTGAAATAATTTAGGTGTAATTCCTATTGGCTAAAACGTGAAAATAATTTAGGTGTCATTCCTATTGGGTTAAAAATGAAAATATTTTAAGTGTCATTTCTATTGGGTTAAAAGTGAAAATAATTTAGGTGTAATTCCTATTGGGTTAAAAATGAAAATAATTTAGGTGAAATTCCTGTTGGGTTAAAAGTGAAAATAATTAAGGTGTAATTCCTATTGGGTTAAAAATGAAAATAATTTAGATGTAATTCTTATTGGGTAAAAAATGAAAATAATTTAGGTGTAATTCCTATTGGGTTAAAAGTGAAAATAATTAGGTGTCATTCCTATTGGGTAAAAAATGAAAATAATTTAGGTGTAATTCCTATTGGATTAAAAATGAAAATAATTTAGATGTAATTCCTGTTGGGTTAAAAATGAAAATAATTTAGGTGTCATTCCTATTGGGTTAAAAGTGAAAATAATTGAGGTGTCATTCCTATTGGGTTAAAAATGAAAATATTTTAAGTGTCATTTCTATTGGGTTAAAAGTGAAAATAATTTAGGTGTCATTCCTATTGGATTAAAAATGAAAATAATTTAGATGTAATTCTTATTGGGTAAAAAATGAAAATAATTTAGGTGTCATTCCTATTGAGTAAAAAATGAAAATGATTTAGGTGTAATTCCTATTGGATTAAAAATGAAAATAATTTAGATGTAATTCTTATTGGGTAAAAATGAAAATAATTTAGGTGTCATTCCTATTGGATTAAAAATGAAAATAATTTAGATGTAATTCCTATTGGGTAAAAAATGAAAATAATTTAGGTGTAATTCCTGTTGGGTTAAAAATGAAAATATTTTAAGTGTCACTCCTATTGGGTTAAAAGTGAAAATAATTTAGGTGTCATTTCTATTGGGTTAAAAGTGAAAATAATTTAGGTGTAATTTCTTAACTGGAAAATTTATCTTGTAGAGAGAGACTTTTAGTTTGAGTGAAGTGCTGCAGAACTGATTTTATTGTAAAATAGCCTTATCTATTGTAAAATAGATAAGAACTAATGAAGTTCTGAGTCCAAACAAGAAATACCACGTTTTCAAGTACAGGTGCCCAAAATCCAGCTCCAATACGAATATTTCGAAAATAAATATTATTAATATAACTGAGGTCTGATTTCTGAAATAGGCAATGTTCTTGTCAGTTCCATTTAAACTGGGTGGGCATAAGTTCTAAAATTGTCCGGAGTCTGGGGAAGGTAAATTCGGATGGAAATGCTGAATTTTTCTTTTGGGAATCTCACTTTGGAGCAGAAGAACATTTGCTGCCCAGATGAACGTGTGAGATCTGTGCTGCCAGCGCCCTTCCAAGGCATTGAAGTACCAGGTTTTAATGAGCATCAGGCATTTTTTCTTACCTCAACTGTACCGGAAAAATGGTGTGTAAGTATATATATATACAAACTATACCAAGTATATATATATATACACTATATATATATATATATATATACACCATATATATATAAGTATAGTATATATAAGTATATACTACATATATATATAGTATATATATATATATACACACACCATATATATATAAGTATAGTATATATACGTATATACTATATATATATACACTATATATATACTATATATATAGTATATATATACACACATATATATACTATATATATACACTATAAGTATAGAATATATATAGCATATATATATACACACTCTATATATATATACACTCTATATATATATATACACTATATATATATATACACTATACTATAAGTATAGTATATATATATATATAAGTATATATATATATATATACACAGTATACCAAGGACTTTCTTTTTTTTTAATTATCATATAATATTTTCCCCTTTTTATTATCATGTAATATTTCCTTGTCCTTTTTTTATTATCATGTAATATTTTCCCCTTTTTTTTTATCATGTAATATTTTCTTGTCCCTTTTTTTTATTATCATATAATATTTTCCCCTTTTTTTTATCATGTAATACTTTCTTGTCCTTTTCACCAAGGACAGGACAGCAGAGCGTGAGCTCAGAGCGGTTTCACGCCAGCACGCGGCGATGCAGTGTAAGTTGCTATACCATGAAATTTCTTTTTTTTTTTTTTATTATCATATAATATTTTCTCCTTTTTATTATCATGTAATATTTTCTTGTCCTTTTCACCAAGGATGAAACGGCAGAGCGTGAGCTCAGAGCCGTTTCGCGCCAGCACGCGGCGATGCAGTGTAAGTAGCTATACCAAGGACTTTCTTTTTTGTTTTTTTTACTATCATACAATATTTTCTCCTTTTTATTATCATGTAATATTTCCTTGTCCTTTTTTTTTATTATCATATAATATTTTCTCCTTTTTATTATCATGTAATATTTTCTTGTCCTTTTCACCAAGGACAGGACGGCAGAGCGTGAGCTCAGAGCGGTTTCACGCCAGCCCGCGGCGATGCAGTGTAAGTAGCTATACCAGGAACTTTCTTTTTTTTTTTTTTTTAATTATCATATAATATTTCCCCTTTTTATTATCATGTAATATTTTCTTGTCCTTTTCATCAAGGACGGGACGGCAGAGCGTGAGCTCAGAGCGGTTTCACGTCAGCATGCGGCGATGCAGTGTAAGTAGCTATACCAAGGACTTTCTTTTTTTTTTTTATTATCATGTAATATTTTCTTGTCCTTTTTTTTTATTATCATATAATATTTTCCCCTTTTTATTATCATGTAATATTTTCTTGTCCTTTTCACCCAGGACAGGATGGCAGAGCGTGAGCTCAGAGCTGTTTCACGTCAACCCACAGCAATGCAGTGTAAGTAGCTATACCAAGGACTTTCTTTTTTGTTTTTTTTAATTATCATATAATATTTTCCCCTTTTTATTAACATGTAATATTTTCTTGTCCTTTTCACCAAGGACGAGACGGCAGAGCGTGAGCTCAGAGCGGTTTCACGCCAGCACGCGGCGATGCAGTGTAAGTAGCTATACCAAGGACTTTATTTTTTTTTTTTTTTTATTATCATATAATATTTTCCCCTTTTTATTATCATGTAATATTTTCTTGTCCTTTTCACCAAGGACAGGACGGCAGAGCGTGAGCTCAGAGCGGTTTCACGCCAGCACGCGGCGATGCAGTGTAAGTAGCTATACCAAGGACTTTATTTTTTTTTTATTATTATCATATAATATTTTCTCCTTTTTATTGTCATGTAATATTTTCTTGTCCTTTTCACCAAGGACAGGACGGCAGAGCGTGAGCTCAGAGCCATTTCACGCCAGCATGCGGCGATGCAGTGTAAGTAGCTATACCAAGGACTTTCTTTTTTGGTTTTTTTTTTTATTATCATATAATATTTTCCCCTTTTTATTATCATGTAATATTTTCTTGTCTTTTTCACCAAGGACGGGACGGCAGAGCGTGAGCTCAGAGCGGTTTCGCGCCAGCCCGCGGCGATGCCGCGCGTGCATTCCTGCAGAGGCTGCCGTTGGTGGTGGATGGTGCTGCATCCAGCTGGCGGCCTGTCGCAGACATTTCTTCATAGAAATCCTTTCTTTGGGATTTGTCCATCTTCTGGGAAGCAGAGCCCCAGAAAAAGAATGGAAACAAATTGTTATGGGCTGCTGTGAAATGTGGCAGGGGTTCCTGTGATTGGCTCATCTTCCTTGTGTACCATTAAGGGCCAATCACAGGAGCAGCTCAGGGACAGATTCCCTGCACACTTTGTTATTCTTTGTTATTATATTATGAACTTTGTTATTCATTCTTTCGATTCTTTTCTTAGCTTAGCAGCCTCTGCAACCTCTCTCTTTATTCTTTTTAGTATAGTTATAATGTATTATATATTCTATATCAATAAATCCAGCCTTCTGATCAAGAAACAAGATTCTCGTCCTTCTCTCACCCCAGTGACCTCCTCAGACCAGTCACCAGTGGTGTCCCTCAGGGCTCTGTGCTGGGGCCACTTCTGTTTAATATTTTTATTGATGACATGGATGAGGGCTTGGAGTCCTTTATTAGCAAATTTGCAGATGACACTAAGAGCGTGTGTTGATCTGTTAGAGGGACAGAGGGCTTTGCAGAGGGACTTAGGGTCGGATGGATGGGCAGAATCCGATGGGATGAAGTTCAATAAATCCAAGTGCCGAGTCCTGCACTTTGGCCACAATAACCCCCTGAACGTGTCCTGGGTTGACTATATGATGCTTTTATCCCCAATCGTCTCATTCTGTTTATGTTGAATAATAATAAGTTTTGTACCTTTAAGAGTGTTACAGAGAGTGAAGGGGGAGAGAGAAGAAGCGCGCAGTTTGTTTTCAGACACTGCACTCGCTCCTCCACATTCCTGCTCCTGAACTGTGTTGTCTGCGGACAGACAGCGGGACAGAGAGCTCTTCTTTTGCTTTTTAGTTACTGTTAGCTAGCTGAGGCAAAGAAGTTCCCTGGACTGTTTTTTTTCCCTTTTCTTTGGACCTCTTGGAACTGCTCTGGACTGAACACCCAGGAGAGCACCGGCAGCTGCAGCTGTGGCCCACCGGGCCGGCCCTGGCCTGCGACAATTCCAGCACTGAGAGACTGATCAGAGACTGAGTGAGCTGCTGCTTGAACCCGGGGTTTTTCTCAGTTTGTCATCTCTTTTAGAGTGGCAAGGGGTCTCATTGTTTTGATACTTGTTTTGGTCTTATTGTTTAATAAACAGGGGTTTTTTTCCACCTTTCTCCAAGGAGGTATTTTTCTTTCCTCCCGGACCAGTTGGGGGGAGGGGCCGATTGGATCTGCTTTTCCCACCGGAGCTCCTTTGGGGGGATTCTTCCCCAAATTTGCTCTAAACCTGGACAGAACGATACAAGCTAGGGACAGTGTGGCCGGACAGTGCTCAGGTGGGAAGGGACCTGGGGGTGCTGAACATGAGCCAGCTGTGCCCAGGTGGCCATAAGGCCAAAGGCGTCCTGGCCAGCATCAGGAAGGGTGTGGCCAGCAGGAGCAGGGAGGTCACTCTGCCCCTGAACTCAGCACTGGTGAGGCCTCACCTTGACTATGGTGTCCAGTTCTGGGCCCGTCACTTCAGGAGGGACGTTGAGATGCTTGAGCGTGTCCAAAGGAGAGCAACGAGGCTGGGGAGGGGCTTGGAGCAGAAGCCAAATGAGGAACGAGATGCTGTGGTGTGTTCTTAAGTTCGTTAGTTTGCTCCCCCCATTTTCTGTATTACTTCCTGCTGCTACCCTGCCAGTTATGTTGCTATGGAAATGAAACTGCTCCTCCCTTGGTTTCTCTTATAAAGTGAAAGTTGTTTCCTCCTTGGGGTCAGTCAATCACTCTTTTTCTCCTCCCAGGTTTCGAGAATTTTCCTTTCTCTGGGAGTTATGGTTGGCTGTAGCCCCGGAGCCCCTCCTATGATTTATAACAGTTGGTTACTTTAGTGTATCAGTTATGTTTCGTACCTCCAAATATGTATTTCTATTGGATAGCCGGGTTTCCCTGCCTTCTTCCCCCCTTTTCCCTTAAAACCCTCTCCTGCCCCTTGTTCGGGGCCATTTGCTGGGTGTTTTCCCCTCCTTTGTTGGTTCTTCTGTAATAAACCGACAGTTTACCCCCAGCAAGTGGTCGCCTCCTAATTCGTCTCTCACCGCGCTGCTCCGAGCTATCACCCAGCCCAGCCCGAGGCCAAAGCCGCCGAGGGGGGCTGCTTTCTGATGCGCAGGGGCCCTGGCCTTCACCCCTCACCAGATAGCCGGATTCCAGGGCCGTTCACGCCCCCGCGCAACGACTGAGGGAGCTGGGGTTGTTCAGCCTGGAGAAAAGGAGACTCAGGGGTGACCTTATCACTCCCTTCAACTCCCTGAAGGGTGGCTGTGGTGAGCTGGGGTCGGTCTCTTTCTCCAGGCAACAACAGACAGAACAAGAGGACACAGCCTCAAGCTGCACCAAGGGAGATACAGGCTGGAATTAAGGAGGAAGTATTTTACAGAAAGAGTGGTCAAATACTGGAATCATCTACCCAGGGAGGTGGTGGAGTCGCCATCCCTCGAAGAGTTTAAAACAAGACTGGATGTGGCACTTGGTGCCATGATCTAGTTGAGGTGTTAGAACATGGGTTGGACTCGATGATCTTAAAGGTCTCTTCCAACCTAGAATTTCTGTGATTCTGTGATTCTGTGATTGGCCTGCTCCGGGCAAGGCTTCGTTCCCAGAGCCACAAAAAATCCCGTGGAACTTTCTGGAATGGCTTCCCTGGGCTCCTTTCATGGCAGGGTGTCCCAGTTTAGCACAAAGAGCTCGCAGTGTTGAGGTTTGGGGCTGCTGGGGCTCAGGGTGCCATTGAACCGCGGCAAACATTGAACCGCGGCGATCCAAAGTCGTGAAATTTTAGGAGGAGATGCAAAATTCATGAAAGAACCATGGCAGCATTTTGTGTAAAAGCATGAAAAGGGATTTTTGGGGGTAGAGGAGAGGTAAATTGTTGAGAGTTTTTTGCAGGTTGAGGAGTTCTTGTGAGACAATGGCCATATTCAGCGTGGACAATGGATATAAACAATGAATAATGGAAATATTCAGAAATGGGGTTGGTGTATTCTTGAAAAAGATGCAAGGTAAAGAAGAGTCAGCAGCACTCAGCAAGCTTGGGAAAGTGAGAAAAAAGTGAATAATGGGTGTGCCAGACGAGCACAGCAAGAAAAATGAGATGATCCAATCAGCATTCTAATGTAGAGGTGTGAACAGCCAGGATTAACCAATCATGTATTGACAGCAGAGATGAAGAATTATTATTATTATTATTATTATTATTGTTATTGTTATTGTTATTATTATTATTGTTATTATTATTTTAGGGATAAGAAATTTGGCTTCACTGGATCATATTGTTTATGGTGTGGTGTCCCTGAACCTCCGCACCATGCAGTAAATAAATAAATTTACAGGGTCACTGTAAAGAAATTAATAAATTTACAGGGTCACTGTAAATAAATTAATAAATTTATAGGGTCACTATAAATAAATAACAGGGTCACTTTCTGCACTGACAGTTCCCACCCACAGTAATGTCTGGGATGATTCCCTCAGAGTGAAAATAATTTAGGTGTAAATCATTTTTACAGAGCAACCAGCCCAGGTGGGTTTGGTGTCCTCCTCATTCCCAGATTTTTGGTGTCCTCCTCATTCCCAGATTTTTGGTGTCCGCCTCATTCCCAGATTTTTCCCTGAGGGAAAATCTCCGATCTCCGCCATCCCTGGGGTGCTGACAGTGCTGGATTCCCCCCCATGACACTTGCCAGGGATTTCACCTTCCGGAGCTGAGCTGATCCTCCTCCTCCTCCTCCTCCTCTCTTCTTCCTCTCGGCCGCCTCCCTGCTCAGGTCCGGGGTGTTCCCTCCTCCCTTCCTCCTCCTGCAGAGCAGAATACGATAATTCCTGCTGTTTTTTGTATTTCTGTTATCACATTTCCAGAGTCCCACACCTTCTGGGGGGTTTTCTCACACGCAGCTCCTCACAGCAGTGCTGCTCCTGCTGCTCCATCAGGGCTCCTCCAAGGCTCTCCCTGACCGGCCAGCCCACCCCCTTTTATCCCAGTTACCTTCATCAGCCACAGCTGCTGCCCATTTAGAGCAACTGGGACCTACCCGGGCAAAGCCTATGTTCAGATATTTCCCCCTTTTCTTTTACTTACAGATATCCAAGCACAATACAGATATTTTACTAGGACTCAAAGGCCATCTCTACTATAGATCCCCCTTCTCTTTTACTTACAGGAACAGATTTTACATCAACATATTTACATATTCTACAACACATATCTCTTACTGTGACTCAGAGGCCACATTACAGTACATACATTTTCCCGTGACTCAAAGACCACATACAACACACACAGCTCCTGGCTCAAAGGCCATCCACAGCTCTTGGCTGTCATAGCTCCATGACTCAAAGGCCACATTTCTTCTATAGCTCTTGGCTGCTTTATCCACAGCTCCTGGCTCAAAGGCCATCCACAGCTCTTGGCTGCCTTATCTCTGCCAACCATCACGTCGGGGTCACCACTTGTCGTTTCTCATGTTGCTGTTATCACATTTCCAGAGTCCCACACCTCCTGGGGGGTTTTCTCACACACAGCTCCTCACAGCAGTGCTGCTCCTGCTTCTTCATCAGAGCTACTCCAAGGCTCTCCCTGCCGGGTTAACCCACCCCCTTTTATCCCAGTTACCTTCATCAGCCACAGCTGCCGCCCAATTAAAGACATCACAGCTGCCGCCCATTTAGAACAACTGGGACCTACCAGGGCAAGGCCTATGTTCATGTTCAGATATTTCCCCCTTTTCTTTTACTTACAGATATCCAAGCACAATACAGATATTTTACTAGGACTCAAAGGCCATCTCTACTATAGATCCCCCTTCTCTTTTACTTACAGGAAGAGATTTTACATCGATATATTTACATATTCTACAATACATATCTCTTACTGTGACTCAGAGGCCACATTACAGTACATACATTTTTCCGTGACTCACAGATCACGTACAACACACACAGCTCCTGGCTCAAAGGCCACATTTCTTCTACAGCTCTTGGCTGCCTTATCCACACCTCCTGGCTGCCTTATCTCTGCCAACCATCACGTCGGGGTCACCACTTGTTGTTATTCGTATTTCTGTTATCACATTTCCAGAGTCCCACACCTTCTGGGGGGTTTTCTCACACGCAGCTCCTCACAGCAGTGCTGCTCCTGCTTCTTCATCAGGGCTACTCCAAGGCTCTCCCTGACGGGTTAACCCACCCCCTTTTATCCCAGTTACCTTCATCAGCCACAGCTGCTGCCCAATTAAGGACATCACAGCTGCCGCCCATTTGGAGCAACTGGGACCTACCAGGGCAAGGCCGATATACAGATATTCAAGCACTATATTTCCCCCTTTTCTTTCACTTACAGATATCCAAGCACAATACAGATATTTTACTAGGACTCAAAGGCCATCTCTACTATAGATCCCCCTTCTCTTTTACTTACAGGAACAGATTTTACATGGACATATTTACATATTCTACAATACATATCTCTTACTGTGACTCAAAGGCCACATTACAGTACATACATTTTCCCGTGACTCACAGACCACGTACAACACACACAGCTCCTGGCTCAAAGGCCATATTCTTCACAGCTCTTGGCTGTCACAGCTCCTTGACTCAAAGGCCATCCACAGCTCCTGGCTGCCTTATCTCTGACAACTGTCACGTCGGGGTCACCACTTGTTGTTATTCATATTGCTGTTATCACATTTCCAGAGTCCCACGCCTTCTGGGGAGTTTTCTCACACGCAGCTCCTCACAGCAGTGCTGCTCCTGCTGCTCCATCAGGGCTCCTCCAAGGCTCTCCCTGACAGGTTAACCCACCCCCTTTTATCCCAGTTACCTTCATCAGCCACAGCTGCCGCCCAATTAAGGACATCACAGCTGCCGCCCATTTAGAGCAACTGGGACCTACCAGGGCAAGGCCGATATACAGATATTCAAGCACTATATTTCCCCCTTTTCTTTTACTCACAGATATCCAAGTACAATACAGATATTTCACTAGGACTCAAAGGCCATCTCTACTATACATCCCCCTTCTCTTTTACTTACAGGAACAGATTTTACATGGACATATTTACATATTCTACAATACATATATTTCACTGTGACTCAGAGGCCACATTACAGTAATACATTTTCCCTTGACTCACAGACCACATACAACACACACAGTTTCTGGCTCAAAGGCCATTTTCTTCACAGCTCTTGGCTGTCACAGCTCCTTGACTCAAAGGCCACATTTCTTCCACAGCTCCTGGCTGCCTTATCTCTGCCGACCATCACGTCGGGGTCACCACTTGTTTTTATTCATATTTCTGTTATCACATTTCCAGAGTCCCACACCTTCTGTAGGGTTTTCTCACACGCAGCTCCTCACAGCAGTGCTGCTCCTGCTGCTCCATCAGGGCTCCTCCAAGGCTCTCCCTGCCGGGTTAACCCACCCCCTTTTATCCCAGTTACCTTCATCAGCCACAGCTGCTGCCCAATTAAGGACATCACAGCTGCCGTCCATTTAGAACAACTGGGACCTACCAGGGCAAGGCTGATATACAGATATTCAAGCACTATATTTCCCCCTTTTCTTTTACCTACAGATATCCAAGCACAATACAGATATTTTCTAGGACTCAAAGGCCATCTCTACTATACATCCCCCTTCTCTTTTACTTACAGGAAGAGATTTTACATGGACATATTTACATATTCTACAATACATATCTCTTACTGTGACTCAGAGGCCACATTACAGTACATACATTTTCCCGTGACTCACAGATCACGTACAACACACACAGCTCCTGGCTCAAAGGCCATTTTCTTCACAGCTCTTGGCTGTCACAGCTCCAAGACTCAAAGGCCTCATTTCTTCTACAGCTCGTGGCTGCCTTATCCACAGCTCCTGGCTCAAAGGCCATCCACAGCTCTTGGCTGCCTTATCTCTGCCAACCATCACGTCGGGGTCACCACTTGTTGTTGCTCATATTTCTGTTATCACTTTTCCAGAGTCCCACACCTTCTGGGGGGTTTTCTCACACGCAGCTCCTCACAGCAGTGCTGCTCCTGCTGCTCCATCAGGGCTCCTCCAAGGCTCTCCCTGCCGGGTTAACCCACCCCCTTTTATCCCTGTTACCTTCATCAGCCACAGCTGCCACCCAATTAAGGACATCACAGCTGCCGCCCATTTAGAGCAACTGGGACCTACTGGGGCAAGGCCAATGTTCAGATATTTCCCCCTTTTCTTCTACTTACAGATATCCCAGTACAATACAGATATTTTACTAGGACTCAAAGGCCGTCTCTACTATAGATCCCCCTTCTCTTTTACTTACAGGAACAGATTTTACATGGACATATTTACATATTCCACAATACATATCTCTTACTGTGACTCAAAGGCCACATTACAGTAATACATTTTCCCGTGACTCACAGACCACATACAACACACAGAGCTCCTGGCTCAAAGGCCATTTTCGTCACAGCTCTTGGCTGTCACAGCTCCTGGCTCAAAGGCCACATTTCTTCTACAGCTCCTGGCTGCCTTATCCACAGCTCTTGGCTGCCTTATCTCTGCCAACCATCACGTCGGGGTCACCACTTGTTGTTGTTCATATTTCTGTTATCACATTTCCAGAGTCCCACACCTTCTGGGGGGTTTTCTCACACACAGCTCCTCACAGCAGTGCTGCTCCTGCTGCTCCATCAGGGCTCCTCCAAGGCTCTCCCTGACAGGTTAACCCACCCCCTTTTATCCCAGTTACCTTCATCACCAACAGCTGTGGCCCAATTAAGGACATCACAGCTGCCGCCCATTTAGAGCAACTGGGACCTACCAGGGCAAGGCCGATATACAGATATTCAAGCACTATATTTCCCCCTTTTCTTTTACCTACAAATATCCAAGCACAATACAGCTATTTTACTAGGACTCAAAGGCCATCTCTACTATACATCCCCCTTCTCTTTTACTTACAGGAACAGATTCTACATGGACATATTTACATATTCCACAATACATATCTCTTACTGTGACTCAGAGGCCACATTACAGTACACACATTTTCCCGTGACTCAAAGACCACATACAACACACACAGATCCTGGCTCAAAGGCCATTTTCTTCACAGCTCCTGGCTGTCACAGCTTCTTGACTCAAAGGCCACATTTCTTCTACAGCTCATGGCTGCTTTATCCACAGCTCCTGGCTGCCTTATCTCTGCCAACTATCACGTCGGGGTCACCACTTGTACTTATTCATATTTCTGTTATCACATTTCCAGAGTCCCACACCTTCTGGGGGGTTTTCTCACACGCAGCTCCTCACAGCAGTGCTGCTCCTGCTGCTCCATCAGGGCTCCTCCAAGGCTCTCCCTGCCGGGTTAACCCACCCCCTTTTATCCCAGTTACCTTCATCAGCCACAGCTGCAGCCCAATTAAGGACATCACAGCTGTCGCCCATTTAGAACAACTGGGACCTACCGGGGCAAGGCCTATGTTCATGTTCAGATATTTCCCCCTTTTCTTTTACTTACACATATCCAAGCACAATACAGATATTTCACTAGGACTCAAAGGGCATCTCTACTATACATCCTCCTTCTCTTTCACTTACAGGAACAGAATTTACATGGACATATTTACATATTCTACAATACATAGCTTTCACTGTGACTCAGAGGCCACATTACAATAATACATTTTCCCGTGACTCACAAACCACGTACAACACACACAGTTCCTGGCTCAAAGGCCATCCACAGCTCCTGGCTGCCTTATCTCTGCCAACTATCACGTCGGGGTCACCACTGGTTGTTGTTCATATTTCTGTTATCACATTTCCAGAGTCCCACACCTTCTGGGGGGTTTTCTCACACGCAGCTCCTCACAGCAGTGCTGCTCCTGCTGCTCCATCAGGGCTCCTCCAAGGCTCTCCCTGCTGGGTTAACCCACCCCCTTTTATCCCAGTTACCTTCATCAGCCACAGCTGCCGCCCAATTAAGGACATCACAGCTGCAGCCCATTTAGAACAACTGGGACCTACCAGGGCAAGGCCGATATACAGATATTCAAGCACTATAAATTCCAATAAATGCTCTGCACTTGCTGCCCTGAGAGTGATAAAAGTCAAATCCTTTGGGGTGTTGCCACCTGAAAATGTAACACGTTTGTTATCTTGCCCCAAAGAGCACAATCAGGGTTCAGGGGAAGGTGGGAACTTGATTTTTAATTTTTTTTTTAAGTTGTGATAAATTCTGGCACTCAAAGACAAGCTCAGGACTCAGTGTTTTAAGCTAAGATTGTTACAGCTCCTTGGGGAAATCCACAGAAAATTAAGTTGAGCTGAATCGATTTGGGAGTTTTCAGTGAAGTCTGTGTGACCTGAAGTGTAAAAAAGGTTGGGTCTGCCCCTCCAACAACATTTATTCACTGTTTTTTGTAACCAAATAATTCTACACCTGTATTTGCATATTTTTAGCATTATATGCAGCTGCTATGAAATTCAACACAATTAACCGACAGAACAGGAATATTCCAAATTAAATGAAAATTAAATGAAAATTAAATGAATTGCACTGGAATATGGCCCCAGTGGCAACATTTTTTCCCCAATATCAGGAGTAAAATCCAGACTCTGAGGCATTATTATTATTTCTTAAGCACTCAGGCAGGTTCATTATCCAAAGGTGCTCATTCCACATTCAAATTCCATGAAATGGAATCTGGGAATTTAAAGCAGAAGCTCTGAGGGTTCTCCCAGTGAAAAAGCACAGCAGGAACACAAAACCATGGATATAAAGGGTGGAAATGGACTCTAAAACAGATTTAGCCTGTAAAAAACCAGGATCACACCACCAGCACGTGTCCAGTATTCCCACATCCCAGTCCAGGAGCATAAAGTTAAATCCAGCATTATTTCAAATAGGAAAGTGAGGAAAACCACAATCTGTTTATAAACACACACCCAAAAAACCAAAACCAAAACCAAAACAAAAAACCCAAACCAAACAAAAAACAAAGTGAGACAATTCCATCCAAAATATTCCAGCTGGGAATGAACTGGTCATTTTGGTGGACCTGGCAGTCTCCTGTTCTTAAACACAAAAAAAAAAAAAAAAATTAAGGGAGAAAATTCCATCCAAACTATTCCAGCTGGGAATCAATTGGTCATTTTGGAGGACCTGGCCATGGTTGGACTTGGTGATCTTAAAGATGTTTTCCATCCTAAATGATGATGTGACCTTGGGGTAGAAGGCAGCCATGGCCTTGTGACTGCAAATATTATTGTAAAATATCATTGTAAAATAGCATTGTAAAATATCATTATAAATTATTAATGTAATTTATTAGTGTAAATTATTAATGTAAATTATTAGTGTCAATTATTAGTGTAAATTATTAATGTAAATTTAGGTATCTGCTGCTGTGTTTTGGTGTCCAAATCGTGGTGTCAGGTCACCCCCACAGCCCCAACTCCAGGTCAGGAAAATGGAAGGAGTGAGGGAGAGGAAAAAGGACACCAGGTCTCACTCCCAGTGCTGAATTGCTGTTTCTCACCCCATTTTCCTCTTAAAGATGTTTTCCATCCTAAATGATGCTGTGACCTTGGGGTAGAAGGCAGCCATGGCCTTGTCACTGCAAATATTATTGTAAAATATCATTGTAAAATATCATTATAAATTATTAATGTAATTTATTAGTGTAAATTATTAATGTAAATTATTAGTATAAATTATTAATGTAATTTATTCGTGTAAATTATTAATGTAAATTATTAGTGTCAATTATTAGTGTCAATTATTAATGTAAATTTAGGTATCTGCTGCTATGTTTTGGTGTCCAGTTCGTGGCGTCAGGTCACCCCCACAGCCCCAACTCCAGGTCAGAAAAACGGAAGAAGTGATGGAGAGTAAAAAGGAGGGCAGGTCTCACTGCCAGTGCTGAATTGCTGTTTCTCACCCCATTTTCCCCCCCTCAGGAATATTTTTGATTCCCACACGCCCTCAGGGAGCTGGGCTGGCACGAAGAGGGGCTGAGGGAGGACGGGGCCGCTCCGAGTCCTTCTCACGCGAGCGATTCCCCCTTTGTCAGGAGCGAGGCCTGCTCCCGGCAGAACAATTAAGCAGAATAATTATTTCCTCGTCGGGTAAACACTCCAGGACAATATGCAACTGTTTTTTAGAGGCAGCCCGTGGCCATCAATGCCCCAGGGCAGGGGAGGGGGGAAGGACGAGGCGTTGTGGCCGTGAGAAGGAGCAGGGCCCGTCTTGAGGCCCGAGGCCGCGGCCTTGGCGCCGCTCCAGCGCTCGCTCGCTGGAACTGGAATTCATTATTCATTATTCATCATCAAGTGGGAGGCAAATCTTTTGATTTATTGGCAAGCAGCAGCACAAACAGCAGATGCCTTCCAGCAGAACTGTGCACGACAGAAACGCCCTCCTGGGCCTCTGGAGGCAGATCAGAGCCCCACAGAGAAAAATTTCCTAACTGGCTGCAGATAAAAATCTTTCACTTCCCTCTGTGCAATATTTCTTTGTGCCCAGAGAGGCAAATCCTTCCTTGCTCATCTCTGGAGGGGTTTTTTTTTGGTTTTTTTTTTTTTTTTTTTTGTCTGCTTGGACAATTCAGGCAGAAAACAAACCAGACCTACCAGAAATGGTGGCTGTGATAAATGACAACACCGATAGTCACAGCTCTAATTCTATGGAGGGGTTTTGATAACGCCTTGCAGGCAATTTGTAATGCAAGCCTGTCTGGATCTCCTCTCTGTCACCTCACCACTCCCTTGGCTGCACGGCTGCTCCTTGCTGTTCTTAATTTCCCTGCTCCGTGGCTGGGAAGCTTTTCCCACACTGTCCCAGCTAAATCCAAAGGGAAAATTATTTGGGATCTCTGTCCCATCCCTGCGAAATTATTTGGGATCTCTGTCCCATCTCCTTCACTCCCTCAGGGGGGTTTTCTGAGCTCCTGGGCGCAGTTTTTGGGTACAAATTTCTGCCTTTCTGAGCAACCAGCAAAGAAATCCAGCAGAAACAAAAATGAGATTTCAGTGATGACGCAGATTGCAAATGCAGCCCGTTTTTTGGGCAGTGTTGTTGCTGTCCCCAGTGAGCACTGCCCAGCTGCTGTCTGGAAATTATTGATCTGTTTTTCGAAGCTAAAGAGCCAATTATGGTCTCACAGCCTGCAGAATGTGTTTTGTGTTCCCACTTAGAGGGCTCCATTTCCACCGCTCTGCCTGATTGAGAATTGACTGCAGCTCCTTCTGCTTCCCATATTTCTCTTTTTTTTTTTTGGCTAAACAGGGATGAGTTCCCTGCTAGGAATTCTCAGCAGTGTTGTTTTGGTGCTGCTGTGGGAGGGAGAAGGCAGCTGATGACTCAAAAAGGGCAGCCAAGAAACAGATGACAACTCTTTGTCATCACAGATCACAAGAAATTACTTTTTCCATGAGCTGTTTTAAACTTAAAGAGATTTAGATTAAATATTAGGGAAAAAATCTCTCCATGAGAGGGTGGGGAGGGGCTGATCTGGAATTCCCAGAGAAGCTGTGGCTGCTCCTGGATCCCTGGAAGGGTCCAAGGCCAGGTTGGACATTGGGGCTTGGAGAAACCTGGGACAGTGGGAGGTGTCAGGGTTGGAACTGGATGAATTTTAATGTCTCTTTCCACCCAAACCATTCTGGAATTCCATGAACTCTGCCATTTAAATGTTAATATTTCACCTTGATGTGATGAGCCGAAGATTCCTCCTCTCCCTTCAGACCAGAAAACTGCAGAGCGAGGTCGGGCTATGAGGAGATTTTAACCAGGCCCAAGAATCAGGAAAAACCTCTTTTTGGTGGATTACCTCTTAAATTCTGCAAAATCCAACCTGGAATTAGGGAGATTAACTTGGAGTCGAGGCAGCAGCCAGCGACTGCTCTCACACCTTGCTTTGATGGTGGCGTCAGGTATTCCTTTGATGTGATCCTGTTTATTCGCGAGGAATTCTCCACAGCTTCCTCAGCACTCAAATGGGGAAAAACAAAAAAGGTTTTGTCGGCTCAGGGATTCCAGGGCAAGAAGAGCTCCCTGCAGTCCTTTTCTCTCCACCATCGCTTTGGGTTTTTGCGAGTTCTGCCACGTCCTGAAGGAAACCCCACACCCCGGTTCCCTTCCAGACCGCAGCAATTCCCTTTGGCAAAGGCCTGGGAATCGCTTCTGTTGTTGCAGGGTCTCGTTTTACAGCGCTCTCCTTCCTCCCGAACATCCATTTTACATGAGCTGAGCTTGTTTCGCCCCTGAGCTCCTGGAATCCGGCTCATCTGAAAGGAGAATCGCCGGCGGGGTGGGAGATTTTTATCTCGGGATCCTGTTCTGCCTTCCAAGCCGAGCCCTGGCCAGGCAGGGTCTGAGGTGGATTTCTGGGAGCTTCCAAACCAGGATTTGGCACCCCAAAAGGACATCAGGACCACGGGGATATTTTCCTGCCATCCCCACCTCAAGGGGACACTCAAGGCGTGACACTCAGGGATGCAGCTGAAAAGCTGGAAAACTAAATAATTATATTTTCCATGCTCCAACAGCCCCAGAATCAATTTCCTTGACTCCCAGTTCCCAAAATTGGTGGAGTCCTCCCACAGAGCCTCAGTGGGAGGATTTTTGGGATGGCACAGCAAAGTGTCCCTGGGAAAGAAGCAGCAGATGGTGGCTGTGGGAGGGGAGGCTGGGTCAGCAGCTGAAAGGATGCAGCGCCTGCGCTGCTGAATAACCAGCACGGATGAGCCTGAGCTGCAGCAATTACCCGCAGCTTAAGGGATATTAAAGGCAGATCCTCAATAAACAGGCAGATCTCACAGAATTCCTCCTTCTCCTCGAAATAATCCTCTGTAATTGAGGATAAATGGCAGATTTGCAGGAAGACTTGGCATTAAAACGTTCCCCACAAATGGAGACAGGCTGGGATCTCGCTGGGAGAGGCAAACAGGGAGTGTAGTTATTATTTATTGTTTCATTATTTCAGGTGAATTGTAGTTATTATTTATTGTTTCAGTATTTCAGGTGAATTGTAGTTATTATTTATTGTTTCATTATTTCAGGTGAATTGTTCTCACCTGCTCAGTGCTGGGAGAGGCAACTTCTAAACTCTTCAAATGAGACTTTTCCCACTTTTTAATGGCAAAGGAGAATCCTGAACTTCACAAAAGTGGCACAGGAGGATCCTGAACCCCACAGAAATGGCACAGGAGAATCCTGAACCTCACAGAAATGGCACAAGGGGATCCCGAACCCCACAGAAATGGCATAAGGAGGATCCTGAACCTCCCAGAAATGGCTTAGGAGGATCCTGAACCCCACAGAAATGGCTCAGCAGAATCCTGAACCTCTCAGAAATGGCACAGGAGGATCCTGAACCTCTCAGAAATGGAGCAGGAGAATCCCAAACCTCACAGAAATGGCACAGGAGGATCCTGAACCCCACAGAAATGCCACAGGAGAATCCCGAACCTCACAGAAATGGCACAGGAGAATCCCAAACCCCACAGAAATGGCACAGGAAAATTCCAAACCCCACAGAAATGGCACAGGAGGATCCTGAACCTCACAGAAATGGCTCAGGAGGATCCTGACCCTCACAGAAATGGCTCAGGAAAATCCTGAACCTCACAGAAATGGCTCAGGAGAATCCCGAACCTCACAGAAATGGCACAGGAAAATCCTGAACCCCACAGAAATGGCACAAGAGAATCCTGAACCTCACAGAAATGGCACAGGAGGATCCTGAACCCCACAGAAATGGCTCAGCAGAATCCTGAACCCCACAGAAACGGCACAGGAGGATCCTGAACCTCACAGAAATGGCACAGGAGGATCCTGAACCCCACAGAAATGGCACAAGAGAATCCTGAACCCCACAGAAATGGCACAGGAGAATCCTGAACCCCACAGAAATGGCACAGGAGAACCCTGAACCCCACAGAAATGGCACAGGAGAACCCTGAACCCCACAGAAATGGCACAAGGGGATCCTGAACCCCACAGAAATGGCACAAGAGAATCCTGAACCTCCCAGAAATGGCTCAAGAGAATCCTGAACCTCACAGAAATGGCACAGGAGGATCCTGAACTTCACAGAAATGGCAGAACAGAATCCTGAACCCCACAGAAATGGCACAGGAGGATCCTGAACCTCCCAGAAATGGCACAGGAGGATCCTGAACCCCACAGAAATGGCACAGGAGAACCCTGAACCCCACAGAAATGGCACAGGAGAACCCTGAACCCCACAGAAATGGCACAAGGGGATCCTGAACCCCACAGAAATGGCACAGGAGAATCCTGAACTTCACAGAAATGGCACAGGAGGATCCTGAGCCCCACAGAAATGGCTCAGGAGAATCCTGAACCTCCCAGAAATGGCATAAGGAAGATCCTGAACCTCACAGAAATGGCACAGGAGGATCCTGAATGTCCTAAAAATGGCACAAGAGAATCCTGAATGTCCCAGAACCCTCTGGGAGCAGCTGCACAAAACCACTGAGCAGAGCTGGAAAACAACACCAGGTTTGTGTGCAGCAGGAAGTTTTGGGTGCAAATATTCACTTAAAAACCTCAGAGAACACGACCCAAAAAGTGGTGCTGGAGTTGGGAAACATCCCACAGAAAGAGGGTGAGGTGGAAACTGGGAAGCTCTTTGAAGTCGTGCAACATGCAAGGAGCAGGGGACGCGGATTAAAACGTGATTCATGAAAGGTTTTTGCTCGAGGAGCTCCCGGTGGGTTTGGGAAGGAGCTCCCGGAGTGCTTGGCCAAACAATGCGTGGCTGGGGTAATTCCTCAGCTGATTGTTCCTGAGTGCAGGGATAATCTTGGCTCTGTTTGGGATTTATTTAAACAAAACCTGGGTGGTTTTTTTGTCGTGTGAGTTCCCAAGGTTTTTGTTGGCACAGCCCAGAGGAATGTCCTGCTCGGCCTGTGGATTCCCACAGAAAACAGGGAATGCTCCAGAGGATCCAGTGCCTCTCTGCCAGGCTGGGATCGATGGCAGCCTCGCCCTTGTCACACCAGCTGGGCTGGGGGGACCCCTGGGAGGGGTCAGAGGTGGCATTGCCAGGGATTTACACAAGGAAAGGGTGAGCTCTTCCCACAGGTCACTGCCAAAACTTCCCTGGGTTTGTTAATGCACAGAAACTGACCCTGGATCCAAGGTTTGGAAAATGGTCACTCCCACACCTTCCCTGTTAATGCACAGAAAACTGAGCCTGGATCCAAGATTTGGAAAAAAGGTCCCTGCAAGCCCTCCCTGGGTTTGCACAGAAAACTAACCCTGGATCCAAGGTTTGGAAAAAGATCATTCCCAAACCCTCCCTGGGCTGTTAATGCACAGGAAACTGACCCTGGATCCGAGATTTGGAAAAAAGATTGCTCCCAAACCTCCCTGGGCTATTAATGCACAGAAAACTGACCCTGGATCCATAATTTGGAAAAAAGGTCATTCCCAAACCTCCCTGGGCTGTTAATGCACCGAAAACTGACCCTGGATCCAAGGTTTGGGAAAAGGTCACTGCCAAACCCTCCCTGGGGTTGTTAATGCACAGGAAACTGACCCTGGATCCAAGATTGGGAAAAAAAACACTCCCAAACCTCCCTGGGCTGTTAATGCACAGAAAACTGACCCTGGATGCAAGATTGGGAAAAGGTCCCTGCCAAACCCTCCCTGGGTTTGTTAATGCACAGAAAACTGACCCTGGATCCAAGACTGGGAAAAAGGTCACTCCCAAATGTTCCCTGGGCTTGTTAATGTACAGAAAACTGACCCTGGATCCAAGATTTGGGAAAAAGGTCACTCCCAAATGTTCCCTGGGCTTGTTAATGCACAGAAAACTGACCCTGGATCCAGATTTGGGAAAAAGGTCATTCCCAAACCTCCCTGGGCTGTTAATGCACAGAAAACTGACCCTAGATCCAAGATAGGGAAAAAGGTCACTCCCAAAACCTCCCTGGGATTGCACAGAAAACTGACCCTGGATCCAAGATTTGGAAAATGGTCACTCCCAAACCCTCCCTGGGCTTGCACAGAAAACTGACCCTGGATCCAAGATTGGGAAAAGAGATTGCTCCCACACCCTCCCTGGGCTGTTAATGCACAGAAAACTGACCCTGGATCCAAGATTGGGAAAAAACAGACTCTGGATCCAGGGTTTGGAAGAAAGGTCACTCCCACACCCTCCCTGGGCTTGCACAGAAAACTGACCCTGGATCCAAGGTTCGGAAAATGGTCACTCCCACACCTTCCCTGCATTTGTTAATGCACAGAAATTGACCCTGGATCCGAGGTTTGAAAAAAGGTCACTCCCAAATGTTCCCTGGGGTTGCACAGAAAACTGCCCCTGGATCCAAGATTTGGAAAAAGGTCACTCCCACACCCTCCCTGGGCTGTTAATGCACAGAAAACTGACCCTGGATGCAAGATTGGGAAAAAACTGACTCTGGATCCAAGGTTTGGAAAAAAGATTGCTCCCAAACCTCCCTGGGATTGCACAGAAACTGACCCTGGATCCAAGGTTTGGAAAAAGGTCACTCTCAAACCCTCCCTGCATTTGTTAATGCACAGAAAACTGACTCTGGATCCAAGGTTTGGAAAAAAGGTTGCTCCCAAACCTCCCTGGGCTTGCACAGAAAACTGACCGTGGATCCAGGATTTGGAAAAGAGATTGCTCCCACACCCTCCCTGGGATTGCACAGAAAACGGATCCTGGATCCAAGATTTAGAAAAAAACTGACTCTGGATCCAGGGTTTGGAAGAAAGGTCACTCCCACACCCTCCCTGGGCTTGCACAGAAAACTGACCCTGGATTCAAGGTTTGGACAATGGTCACTCCCAAACCCTCCCTGCATTTGTTAATGCACAGAAACTGACCCTGGATCCAAGGTTTGGAAAATGGTCACTCCCAAACCTGCCTGGGATTGCACAGAAAACTGACCCTGGATCCAAGACTGGGAAAAGAGATTGCTCCCACACCCTCCCTGGGCTGTTAATGCACAGAAAACAGACCCTGGATCCAAGATTTGGAAAAAAGATTGCTCCCAAACCCTCCCTGGGCTGTTAATGCACAGAAAACAGACCCTGGATCCAAGGTTTGGAAAATGGTCACGCCCAAACCCTCCCTGCATTTGTTAATGCACAGAAACTGACCCTGGATCCAAGGTTTTGGAGAATCTCTGGTGCCAGAGGTGCCAAAGGAAAACCTGGGGCAGTTCTAACAGTGCAGAGCTCTGCTTTGGGAGGGAAATGCTGGGTTTTTTTGGGGTTTTTTTTCCATGTGGATAAACCTGGGAGCCCAGGAAGTGGTGGATCCAGGCAGGGCAGACTCAAATACCATTCATCACCTCCATGCCCTGACATCCTCTTACACCTGCCCTGCAATTCAGTCATCCCAGCCTCCTGTGAGCCAGGAGATCCTCCCAGAGATAGAATCACATTTCATCACAATTCATTCATTCATTCTTCCTCTGCCCCTGCAAAACCCACACATTCCTCTCAGCCTGGCAGCTCGATTTTCAAAACTCTCCAACAAAACTTTGGCTTGATTCCTCCTGTTCCAGCTCTGCAACATCCCCCAGGAGTTCTGAAAACAGAACTGAGGTATAATTACAAAAGTTGTGCAGAGAGGACACAAAGAAGTGGCAGCTTTGGCCCAAAACCTGTTGTTGTATTGTTGTTATCTTGTTGTTATTACATTCTTAAAGAGTCCATCCCTTCTCTCGATGCTCCTTGTGGCTGCACGTTCTCCATCACGTCGGGGTCACCACTTGTTGTTGTATTGTTGTTATTATATTCTTAAAGAGTCCATCCCTTCTCTCAGTGCTCCTTGTGGCTGCACGTTCTCCATCACGTCGGGGTCACCACTTGTTGTTGTATTGTTGTTGTTACATTCTTAAAGAGTCCATCCCTTCTCTCGATGTTCCTTGGGGCTGCGCGTTCTCCATCACGTCGGGGTCACCACTCGTTGTTGTATTGTTGTTACTACATTCTTAAAGAGTCCATCCCTTCTCTCGATGTCCCTCGTGGCTGCACGTTCTCCATCACGTCGGGGTCACCACTCGTTATTGTATTGTTGTTATTACATTCTTAAAGAGTCCATCCCTTCTCTCAGTGCTCCTCGTGGCTGCACATTCTCCATCACGTCGGGGTCACCACTTGTTGTTGTATGGTTGTTATCTTGTTGTTATAACAATACATACATTCAGGCCCCCACAAAAACCCATCCAAAAAAAGCCAAAAAAAAGCAGGAAAATGGGTTTAGAAACCAGAACAGGCAGAGAGACATGGAAAATCTTATTGCAAAAGGAAAATGTGAAACGCCCTTACGCGTGCCGGGCCTGCTCGATGGGGTGCTGGTTGTCCAGGTAGTTGTAGCGGATGGTGTCCGTGGGGTTCCTGTCAGAGGAGCGCCATGGAGGGAGCTCCTTCCTGCCCCTGCTCACAGAAAGTTTCCTCTCTGGGATGTTGCTCTTCACTGGCTGCACGTCGATAACGATGAACTCATCCTTGGAAGGAGTCTGATTGGACAGGTGGAAAGAAGAAAATGAGTTTTATGATGAAAATCAGATTGGGTTAAATTTAGAGTTGTAATCGTTAGGGATTAATTCAAATTTTGGTTTCTGTGGGCTCCATTGTGGTCAGTGACAGAAAGAGGCACCCAAGCCCTATAATCCATATTGAGATGAGATGAGCTGAGCTGCTGTTGAGCTGTATCAGCTTTTCCCTATCAACTACAAAAAGCCTGATTTAAAGCCAGACTTTGCTTTAAATTAAAGAGCTGAGCTTTGAATTGAATTTAAATGAGCTTTCAATGAAATTTAAAAGTTTGGGGTTTTAGAATATAGAAATATATTTAAACAAGATGGAGGGTTTAGGGTGGTGGTTGGTCCCTCTTCTTCACCTTGTCCTTTTCCAGGGGTTTGGGTGGTATTTTGTAATTGGACAGAAAAGTCCATATTGTGGAATTTGAGTGATTATCAGGTTAAAAGTGAAAATAATTTAGATGTTATTCCTTAATTTGATAGTTTAGCCTCAAAAGACTGTAGAGAAAGACAGTCGGCCATTTTGTAGCTTGTTAAACACTGCAGAACTCACTGCTTGTGAGGCTGCAACACAGATAATAAAAAATAAACATTTGAGTCTGAACACAAAATAAAATCTGGAGCACTTCAATCCCAAGACAGAGGCAGAGGAAAGAAGTCACAGAATGGACACTAAAGCACCAGTAGGACACTAGAGCAGTAATATCACAGGGTGGAAAACTCAAGAATTTGGGGTTTTAGAATATAGAAATATGTATAAACAAGATGGAGGGTTTAGGGTGGTGGCTGGTTCTTCTTCTTAATTATTCAATTACATTCTTCAGGTAACGAAGCCACATCCTCCCAGTTTGCTCCCATCAATTTACACTTTTTGGGGCCAGAATGGATGTGGAGTTTGAATAGAGGTGTGTAATATCACAGGGTGGAAAGCTTAAGACTTTGGGGTTTTAGAATATAGAAATATGTATAAACAAGATGGAGGGTTTTGGGTGGTGGCTGGTCCTTCTTCTCCAGGGGTTTGGGTGGTATTTTGTAATTGGACAGCAAAGTCCACATTGTGGAACTTGAGTGATTATCGGGTTAAAAGTGAAAATAATTTAGACGTTATTCCTTAATTGGATAGTTTAGCCTCAAAAGACCTGGTAGAAAAAGACAGTCAGCCATTTTGTAGCTTGTCAGTGAAACACTGCAGAACTCACTGCTCGTGAGGCTGCAACAAAGTTAATAAAAATAAACATTTGAGTCTGAACACAAAATAAAATCTGGAGCACTTCAAACCCAAGACAGAGGCAGAGGAAAGAAGTCTCAGAATGGACACTAAAGCAGTAATATCACAGGGTGGAAAACTCAAGAGTTTGGGGTTTTAGAATATAGAAATATATATAAACAAGATGGAGGGTTTAGGGTGGTGGCTGGTCTTTCTTCTCCTGGGGTTTGGGTGGTATTTTGTAATTGGACAGCAAAGTCCACATTGTGGAACTTGAGTGATTATTGTGTTAAAAGTGAAAATAATTTAGGTGTTATTTCTTAATTGGATAGTTTAGCCTTAAAGGACTGTAAAGAAAGACAGCCAGCCATTTTGTAGCTTGTTAAACACTGCAGAGCTCACTGCTCGTGAGGCTGCAACAAAGTTAATAAAAAATAAACATTTGAGTCTGAACACAAAATAAAATCTGGAGCACTTCAATCCCAAGAGAGTGGCAGAGGAAAGAAGTCAGAGAATGGACCCTAAATCAGTGCAGAAAGTGGGAATTCTGTGCAGAAAGTGGGAATACTGGGGCTGAGGGCAGCAGTACCTTGGGCCGGGTGAGGCGCAGCTCCCTCACCATCTGGATGTAGTGCTTTTTCCAGACCCCCTGCTCGAAGGGCGTGGGGCAGAAGTTGAGGAGCCACCCGAAACGCAGGCACTTCAGCATCCACAGCTGGTCCAGCTCGGACAGGTACTTCCAGTGCCAGCTCACCTGTGAAGGAATTCCCAGCCACTTCGGGGTTTAAAGCATCCCAGGATTTTGGATATAATTCCCACATAATTCTTAAATAAATTCAATTATTCTTCACTGTTAATGCTCCGTTTAAACCTTTGATTAAAGCATTTACACCTTTCAAAGCCTTTGTGATTTGGGGTCCTTCCAACTCAAGATATTCTGTGATTCTAAGGAATTTTCTGACCTGTTGTCATGGAGAGTTTGAGTTGTACCCACATGAAATGCTGAAGTTCCTAAAGCAAGGCTTAGCCAAGCTGAGATTATTATATATTCCTAAATAACATGGAATATTACATTAGCACAGTAATAATGTCACTGAAAACTGACTTATTAATTTGAAACCACTTTGGGCAGCATCTCACAGCATTTCAGATTTTTGGAGTCTTAATCATTTTGTTCCAAAGCCCATCTGGAATTTTCTGCTTCTCCACATCCAACACCTGACCTTCAGGAATTTTAAAGGATCTGTTTTCCTTACAGGATCAAGTGTTGTTCTTTGCAAAAGCACAAGCCAAAATCTCTCCAAGAATTAAGGGCTCTGCACACAGTGCAAGGTGCTTTAGAGGAATGTGATTTTTAGGAAGTACCAGGCTTTCTTTCTGGGAATAATCAGCCTTGAAAATGCCACTTTTAAAATGCTTTAGAAGAATTTAAAATTACTCATCAATTCCATGAATCTTGGCCAATCTGGCTTAATTTAGGATCCGAGGAATGAGCATCACTAAGCATTCACCTAAGCCTTCACCAAAAATCAAAATTTTTCTTTTTGTTGATGTTTTTTAACTGTTTTGACCTGGCTTTCTGGAGCCCAGGCAGGTGCTGGCTTTTTCTACCTGTGCACATCGACAGAGGCTCCGTGGATCCAGGAAGGAGAAGATGTACAAGGACAGGACTCGAGGGAGCCTCGTGGTAAAATCCACGGCCTCGGTGGGGACTCGGGCCTGGAGCTGCTTGGCACAGAATTTCTGCTGGGACAGGGAGCAGCGTTCCAGCAGGTCCACCAGGATCCTCCTCCTCTGGCCATCTGTCCACTTGTCAAACTGAAGGGGAAAACAATAATAAATTAGGAGTTTCAGGTGCAGAGAAACCAGAAATTCAGCTTCTCTAAATAAAATGTGGTGAGGGAAAGCACAGGAGCAGCAGCTTGTGGTGACTCACTCTGAGGGAACAGAGCGCTGGGAACAAATGGAGAGGCTACATGAAAGAAACTCTGAAGCCACAGAATGATTTCTAATCCTCAAAGGATCCAGGATGGCCTGGGCCAGAATTAAGTCACACTCCTGGGACCGGCTTCCCTCACGGAAAGGAGGGGACTCAGATGGGTTTTTACCCATCTGAGCAGGCCTCTATAATAAATTCTCTGATTCCTTCTCTCTTGACACTTTCTAATCCTCAAAGGATCCATGATGGCCTAGGCCAGGACTCACTGATGCTCCTGGAACCAGCTCTGAGACTTGGCTTCCCTCACAGAAAAGAGGAGACTCAGATGAGTTTTTACAGGAGCAGGCCCCAATAATGAATTTATTGCTGATTCCTTCTCCTCTTCCTAATCATGAAAGGATCCAGGATGGCCTAGACCAGGACTCACTCATGCTCCTGGGACCCACTCCAAGCCTTGGTTTCCCTCATGGAAAGGAGGTGACTCAGATGGGTTTTTATAGGAGCCAGTCCCAATGATTAATTCATTGCTGATTCCTTCTCCCCTGACACTTTTCTAATCCCCAAAGGATCCAGGATAGCCTAAGCCAGGACTCACTTGTGTTCCTGGGAGAACATTTGTGTTTCTCAGAGACTCAGCTTCCCTCATGGAAAGAGGGAGACTCAGATGGGTTTTTATCCATTTGAACAGGCCCCAGTGATGAATCCATTGCTGATTCCTTCTCTGACACTTTCTAATCCTCAAAGGATCCAGGATGGCCTGGCCAGGACTCACTCACACTCCTGGGATCGGCTTCCCTCACAGAAAGGAGGGGACTCAGATGGGTTTTTACCCATCTGAGCAGGCCTCTATAATAAATTCTCTGATTCCTTCTCTCTTGACACTTTCTAATCCTCAAAGTATCCATGATGGCCTAGGCTAGGACTCACTCATGCTCCTGGAACCAGCTCTGAGACTTTGCTTCCCTCACAGAAAACAGGAGACTCAGATGAGTTTTTACAGGAGCAGGCCCCAGTAATGAATTTATTGCTGATTCCTTCTCCTCTTCCTAATCATGAAAGGATCCAGGATGGCCTAGACCAGGACTCACTCATGCTCCTGGGACCCACTCCAAGCCTTGGTTTCCCTCATGGAAAGGAGGTGACTCAGATGGGTTTTTATAGGAGCCAGTCCCAATGATTAATTCATTGCTGATTCCTTCTCCCCTGACACTTTTCTAATCCCCAAAGGATCCAGGATAGCCTAAGCCAGGACTCACTTTTGTTCCTGGGAGAACATTTGTGTTTCTCAGAGACTCAGCTTCCCTCATGGAAAGAGGGAGACTCAGATGGGTTTTTATCCATTTGAACAGGCCCCAGTGATGAATCCATTGCTGATTCCTTCTCCCCTGACACTTTCTAATCCTCAAAGGATCCAGGACAGCCTGGCCAGGACTCACTCATGCTCCTGGGACCGGCTTCCCTCACGAAAAGGAGGGGACTCAGATGGGTTTTTACCCATCTGAGCAGGCCTCTATAATAAATTCTCTGATTCCTTCTCTCTTGACATTTTCTAATCCTGAAAGGATCCAGGATGGCCTAGGCCAGGATTAACTCATGCTCCTGGGACCCCCTCTGAGCCTTGGTTTCCCTCATGGAATGGAGGGAGATGAGAGGGGAAACTCTCAGATTTGTTTTTACAGGAGCAGGCCCCACCAATGAATCCATTGCTGATTCCTTCTCCCCTGACACCTCCTCAAAGGATCCATGACGGCCTAGGCCAGGATTAACTCACGCTCCTGGGACCAGCTCTGAGACTTGGCTTCCCTCCCGAAAAAGAGGAGACTCAAATGGGTTTTTACAAATCTGAGCAGGCCACAATGGTGAATTAATCTCTGATTCCTTCTCTGACACTTTCTAATCCTCAAAGGATCCAGGATGGCCTAGGACAGGACTAACTCACGCTCCGGGGACCAGCTCCCCTCACAGAAAGGAGGAGACAGGAGCAGGCCCCCCAGAATCCATATATGATTCATTCTCTGACACTTTCTAATCCTCAAAGGATCCAGGACGGCCTAGACCAGGACTAAGTCGGGCTCTTGGGACTCACAATAAGCCTTGGCTTCCCTCACAGAAAGGAGGAGACTCCGATGAGTTTTACTCATTTGAACAGGCCCCAGTGATGAATCCATTGCTGATTCTTTCTCCCCTGACACCTCCACAGCCCCCACTGCTGCAATCTCAGAGTGCCTCACAATTTGTGAATTATTTTTCCCTCACAATCCCCCCGCACAGGCTACAAGGAGCAGAGCAAAGGGAAAAACCAAACAAGGAAAAATCCACAATGGCAGCAGAGTCACCAAGATTTTTTCCACAGCTGATGGCAGGTAGCTAAAGAGGAGGATTAACTCCTCAGGGATAGAATCCGTGTGGGAGGAATTCAGGGAAGCTTTGCAGAGCTGGACAAACAGGGTGGGAGTGACACAAGGACCTGTCAGCAGCCATCTCCTGGGAGGAGACGGCCTCAGCCCCCACAGATTGCCCAAACTGTCCCCACAAATGACTCAAATCGTCCCCACAAATGACTCAAACTGTCCCCACAAATGCCTCCAATGGCTCCAGTCTGGCTCCAAAGCTGCAGCCCAGGTGGCAGCAGGGAGGAACAGCCCTGGGATGGGTGGTGGCCATGGGCAGCAGCAGCAGGAATTCCCAGTGGGAAGGGCGGGATGCTTGGAGAGGGTTTTCCTGAGGGGAAATGTGGATTTTGCTCCATCCTGTCTTACCAGAGTGTGTGGAGGAGGGACAAGAGGAAGTGTCAAATTTTGTCTTTTTAACTCTTTTTTTTCTTTTTTTTTTTTTTTTATTATTTTTTCTTTTTTTTTAATTCTTTCTTCTTTTTTTAAAAAATTCTTTTTTTTCCTTTTTTTAATTCTTTTTTTTTCTTTTTTTTTTCTTTTTTTTTCTTTTTTTTCTTTTTTTGTTTTTTTGTTATTAAAAAAATAATAGGATTAAATGTGTGAGATGATATTTCTCGTTTGGACTCAGGTGTTTATTATTTCTATTAAAGTCTCAAACTGTGAGTTCTAGAGCACTATGCTTTAACAAACTAAAAATGGAGTTGTGTGTTTCTCTCTACAAGGCTTTTTAAGGATAAACTGTTTAATTAAGAAATTGTGCTTTAATTATTTTTACTTTTAACTTAATAGCTAACTCCCTGTGCCTGCAATGCAGTTTTTGTCTAATTACACAATACCACCCAAACCCATGAAGATGGATTGATTTCCACACTAAAACCTCTATTTTGCTTTAAATATATTATTATATTCTAAAACTTTAAATTATAAGTTTCCCACTGTGTGATATTACACATTTCTATTCAAACTCCACACCCACAATCTCAGTTCTATAATTTAATTTTGGATTTTTCTCCATGGCCTCAGGTCAAATGCACTGTTGTTCTTTTGGGGGTCAGTGCCTGTCAGCACAGAAAATCTAAAATTCTCAATATCCAAAGTTCCAGTATTGAAGGGTTTTAAACTCAAAGAGAGAATAAATATAAGATAAAAAATGGATTAATATAACTGGATTAATATAACTGGGTTAATATAACAATAATGTAATGTAATGTAATGTAATGTAATGTAATGTAATGTAATGCAATGTAATGTAATATAATATAATATAATATAATATAATATAATATAATATAATATAATATAATATAATATATTATAATGTTTTATATTTACACTATGAATATATATAGTATTTATATTTATATACGGTTTATATATATAAAAATATAAACACTATATAAACACTATATACATATAAACACTATATATGTATTTTTATATATAAACACTATATATATTGTTTATTTTTTATATATATTATTTATTTTTATATATTAAACTGCATAAATTGTAATTTTTTTATAAATTTATAGTGGGTAAATGTATGGGTTTTTTATTATTTTTTTAAAAATTTATAGTGTAAAGATATATAAATATAGTCTATATGATATTATATGATATTACATTATATAATATTTATATATATAATATATATTATATTTTTATATATTTACACTATAAATATATAAACACTATATATATGTGTTTATATATAAACACTATATATACACACAATATATATTGTTTATTTATATATATTATTTATTTTTATATAGTAAAATGTGTAAATTTTAATATTTTTTATAAATTTATAGTGGGTAAATGTAGGGGCTTTTTATTAATTTTTATAAATTTATAGTGTGAATATATATTATATATTTATATATTAACACTATAAATATATATAGTGTTTATATATATAAATATATGTATTTATATATATCTATAAACAATATATGTATTTTTATATATAAACACAATATATATATTTTATATATATTATTTATTGTTATATATTAAAATGTATAAATTTTAATATATAAGTTTTGTATTTTTTTATAAATTTATAGTGGGTAAATATAGGGGCTTTTTATTTATTTTTATAATTTTATAGTGTGAATATATATAATAGTTATATATTAACACTACAAATATATATAGTGTTTATATATATAAACATGTCATTATATATTTATATATATAAACACTATACATATATATATATTTATAAACACTATACATATATATTTTTATATATAAACACTATATATATAAACACTATACATATATATATTTATATATATAAACACTATACATATATATATTTATATATATAAACACTATACATATATATTTTTATATATTTATATAAAAACACTATATATGTGTTTATATATATAAACACTATATATACACAATATATATTGTATATATAGATTTTTATATATAGTATATATAAAAATATATATATACTATATATTTTATATTATTTACATATAAAATATATATGAATAGATATTGTTTTAATATATTCATGTATTTTATATATATATATATATATAGGTAAATTTATAGTTTTTATATATATAAATACATATAATATATTTATTACTATGGGTAAATAAACAGTTTAATGCCCCGTGTCCCTTCTTTTCCCTGTCAGAATGAAATTAGGAACAGAATTCAAAATGCAGATTGGAAATGCAGATTTATTTTTTGTTCTCCGCTTCCTCCCCAGCCCAAATCTCTGCCGGGCTGGATTTGCTGCCAAGGGTTAAATTCAAGTGTTAAAGCACTCAAGGGTTAAATTCTGCCTGGTTTTGTCTCTTTCCCAGCACGAACCTGCCGCGTTCGTTCGGCGCTTCCCGGCGGGTCCCGCCCCGGAGGGGATTCAGCCGCCGGACCGGTCGGGCCGGATTCCCCCGCGCCTCCGCTCCCCCTGCCCGCGGCTTTCCCCTCTCGGGGCCCTCCCTGAACAATGGCACCGGGTGACACCGGCCCTGCTCGGTCGCTGCTGTGAGAAATGTGTGTTTTATTCATGGCTTTTGGCAATATTCAAATTATTGTTACGTGTGTTGTGTTAGGAAGTGATGCTGGATTCGTTCTCTTAAGTAGGGTGGTAAATACAGGTGGAGGTTATAACAAAATGTTAAAATAGAAACTGTGCAATGTAGGACTCACAGTGAGACAGCAGCCACGGGACGCCTGAATCTTTCAGAGAAAAGGAAAGATTTAGGTGCTCCAATATTAGAAAGATTTTTGCTCCATTATCAGAAGAAATGAACTTCTTCCCGCCTCGAAGGCGCTGTCAGGACTTAGAGGAAGAAGCTGAGGATGAGCAGACAGAACCCTGTGTTGGAATGGAATTGGTGCATCATGGATGAGGTGTATGAATATGCAACAGGCTGTTGTTTTTAAGGGTTAATCCTTTGTTAATGTGTGTCCTTTTTCAGGCTTATTTTGCCCAGAAAAGGTACCCAGACATCCATAACTCTTTGTGTTTATTGTCTCATATTCTCCTGATTCAAATTGTCCAAATTATCATTACTCTAATTGCATTCCTATTTTTATAACCATTTTATTACTATGAAACTTTGAAAATTTTCAGAGCAGGTTTGCAATTAAGCCAAGAGCGTGCACACAAATAACCAGGCTGGCATCAGGAGAGGCCCCTGTGCTGCTGTGAAATTCCAAGCTGTGTTTGGTGTCAGGTACACACAGGCAATGTGTGGATTTGTGACTGTGAGATGTGTGGAAACCAACCATGGGACAGCTGTAAATACAAATTCTAACAATAACTGAGAAAAATAAAGCACGGAAGAAGGCCTTTGAGCCTACCCTTTGTTCACAATTAACTTTGTAAGTCTGAAATTGATTGAGGAGCATTTGAATTAAAGCTTTAAGGATGCTGCTTCTTGACAGGAACTTTCTGCTTGTAGCTAAGCCTTAAAGAGTTTTGAGACACAAGGAGAAACAAGAGGAAAAAACACAGAATCCCAGAATTATTTGGGTGGGAAAAGACCTCCAAGATTATCAAATCCCACCTGGGACCGATCCCCACCTTGTCACCAGCCCAGAGCCACATCCAGCCCTTCCTGGGGACTCCAAACCTCCCTGATCAGCCCCACCACAATTGGGGATCAGTCACAGGTGGGGCTTGAAGGTCTTTTCCAACCCAAATAATTCTGATTTCACCTCTTGTTTGTCCCTGTGTCACCTCCCTGATCAGCCCCAGCACCCTGCAGGAGTGTCCCTCCCCTGGGAGGGCTCAGTGCCACACAGAGAGGTGACACGGGGAGAAACAAGAGGTTAAATCAGAATTATTTAGGTGGGAAAAGACCTCCAAGGCCATCAAATCCCACCTGTGACCAATCCCCACCTTGTCACCAGCCCAGAGCCACATCCAGCCCTTCCCTGGGGACTCCAAACCTCCCAGATCAGCCCCACCACAAGGTGGGGATCAGTCACAGGTGGGATTTGATGGTCTTGGAGGTCTTTTCCCACCTAAATAATTCTGGGATTTCACCTCTTATTTCTCCCTGTGTCACCTCCCTGTGGCACTGAGCCCTCCCAGGGGAGGGACACTCCTGCAGGGTGCTGGGGCTGATCAGGGAGGTGACACAAGGAATAATCATAGGTCAAATCACAAAATTATTTGGGTGGAAAAGACCTCCAAGATCATCAAATCCCACCTGGGACCGATCCCCAGCTTGTCACCAGCCCAGAGCCACATCCAGCCCTTCCCTGGGGACTCCAAACCTCCCTGATCAGCCCCACCACAATTGGGGATCAGTCCCAGGTGGGACTTGGAGATCTTTTCCAACCCAAATAATTCTGTGATTTGACCTATGATTATTCCTTGTGTCACCTCCCTGATCAGCCCCAGCACCCTGCAGGAGTGTCCCTCCCCTGGGAGGGCTCAGTGCCACACAGAGAGGTGACACAAAGAAAAACAAGAGGTTAAATCCCAGAATCACAGAATTATTTGCGTTTGAAAAGACCTCCAAGACCACCAAGCCTCACCTGGGACTGATCCCCAGTTATGGTGGGGCTGATCAGGGAGCTCTGGAGTCCCCAGGGAAGGGCTGGATGTGGCTCTGGGCTGGTGACAAGGTGGGGATCGGTCCCAGGTGGCATTTGATGGTCTTGGAGGTATTTTCCAACCCAAATAATTCTGGGATTCTGGGATTTCACCTCTTGTTTCTCCTTGTGTTACCTCTCTGTGTGGAACTGAGCCCACCCAGGTGAGGGACACTCCTGCAGGGTGCTGGGGCTGATCAGGGAGGTGACACAGGAAAAACAAGAGGTGAAATCAGAATTATTTGGGTTGGAAAAGATCTCCAAGCCCCACCTGGCACCGATCCCCAGCTTGTCACCAGCCCAGAGCCACATCCAGCCCTTCCCTGGGGACTCCAGAGCTCCCCCCCCACCCTTCCATGTCCAAATCCCTCCTGATGTCCAACCTGACCCTCCCCTGTTCCCTCTTGTGCTGTCCGTGATTCCCTGGAAAAAGGGAATAAATGGATTTTCCTGTCTGCAGGAAAATGAATGAATAATGAATTTTCCTGTCAGGTGCAGGAATAGAAATCAAATCCCTTCAGGTCACCTCACCCCTCGTTCCTCCACCTGTGTTTTATGGACCACAACACCCTGGGACAGACACCAAAAATATAACAAAATAAAAATGTAAATCCTGGGGGAGACACCAAAGATGTCCTGTGGCACCAAAAAAATAACCAAAATGAAAATGTAAATCCTGGCAGAGACATCAAAGATGTCCTGTGGCACGAAAAAATAAAATGAAAATGGAAATCCTGGGAGAGACACCAAAGATGTCCTGTGGCACCAAAAATATAATAAAATAAAAATGTAAATCCTGGGGGAGACACCAAAGATGTCCCGTGGCACCAAAAAATAAAATAAAAATGTAAATCCTGGGAGAGACATTAAAGATGTCCTGTGGCACCAAAAATATAACAAAATAAAAATGTAAATCCTGGCAGAGGCACCAAAGATGTCCTGTGGCACCAAAAAAATAACCAAAATAAAAATGTAAACCCTGGCAGAGACACCAAAGATGTCCCGTGGGACTAAAAAATAAAATAAAATTGTAAATCCTGGCAGAGACACCAAGGATGTCCTGTGGCACCAAAAAAAAAAACCAAAATAAAAATGTAAATCTTGGGAAAGACACCAAAGATGTCCTGTGGCACCAAAAAATAACCAAAATAAAAATGTAAACCCCTGGGTGCATGCAAGTAAAATCAGCAAGGGTTAAATAAACAATTAAATAAATAAACACCCCAAATTTAACCCAAACTTTATTTGGAAAACCAAATGACGCTGTTCCATTCCCCTAAATGTAGGGATTTCTAAACCCCTAAAAAATTCTAAAATTCAGGGAAAACCCCTAAAATTCTAAAATTCAGGGAAAACCCTTAAATTCCATAATTCAGGAAACCCCTCCAATCCAGGAATCATCAGGGTTGGAAAAACTCGGGGATTATTGAGTCCAACCATTGAATTTCGAATTCCTTTTGAAATTTCAAACGCCACTTGAAATTTTGAATTCTGTTTAAAATTTTGATTTCCGTTTGAAATTTTGAATTCCATTTGAAGTTTTGATTTCCATTTGAGGTTTCGGATTCCCGTTTGAAATTTTGATTCCCATTTGAAGTTTCAAATTCCATTTGAAAATTTTGAATTCCATTTCAGATTTCGAATTCCTGTTGAAATTTTGAATTTCATTTGAAGTTTCAAATTACATTGAAAATTTTGAATTCCATTTGAAGTTTTGATTCCCGTTTGAAATTTTGATTTCCATTTGAGGTTTTGAAATCCATTTGGAATTTCAAATTCCATTTGAGATTTTGAATTCTTTTTGTAATTTTTAATTCCGTTTTAAATTTTGAATTCCTTTTCAAATTTTAAATTCCGTTTGAAGTTTTGAATTCCAGTTGAAATTTTAAATTTCATTTGAGGTTTTAAAATCCATTTGAAATTTTGAATTCCGTTTGAAGTTTTGATTCCCGGTTGAAATTTCAAATTCCTTTTGAAATTTCAAACTCTACTTGAAATTTCGAATTCCGTTTGAAATTTTGAAATCCATTTGGAATTTCAAATTCCTTTTGAAATTTTGAATTCCATTTGAGATTTCAAATTCCAGTTGAAATTTTAAATTCCATTTGAGGTTTTAAAATCCATTTGGAATTTCAAATTCCATTTGAAGTTTTGAATTCCATTTGAAGTTTTGATTCCCGGTTGAAATTTCAAATTCCTTTTGAAATTTCAAACTCTACTTGAAATTTCTAATTCCATTTGAAATTTCAAATTCAATTTGAAATTTTGAATTCAGTTTGAGATTTCAAATTCCCTTTGAAATTTCAAATTCCATTTGAGATTTTGAATTCTGTTTAAAATTTTGATTTCCAGTTGAAATTTTAAATTCCATTTGAAATTTTGAATTCTGTTTGAAATTTCAAATTCCATTTGAAATTTTGAATTCCGTTTGAAATTTTGATTTCCATTTGAGGTTTCGAATTCCATTTCAAATTTCAAAATCCATTTGAGATTTTGAATTCTTTTTGAAATTTTTAATTCCATTTTAAATTTTGAATTCCTTTTGAAATTTTGATTTCCATTTGAAATTTTGAATTCCAGTTGAAATTTTAAATTCCATTTGAGATTTCAAATTCCTTTTGAAATTTTGATTTCCATTTGAGGTTTTGAAATCCGTTTGAAATTTTGATTTCCAGTTGAAATTTTAAATTCCATTTGAAGTTCTGATTCGCATTTGAAATTTTGAATTCTGTTTGAAATTTTGATTTCCAGTTGAAATTTCAAATTCCATTTGAAAATTTTGAATTCTGTTTAAAATTTTGATTTCCATTTGAAATTTTGAATTCCAGTTGAAATTTCAAATTCCATTTGAAAATTTTGAATTCTGTTTAAAATTTTGATTTCCAGTTGAAATTTCAAACTCCACTTGAAATTTTGAATTCCCTTTGAACAATAACCCCTCAATTATTTCATTTCCCTGAAATTCCTTATTATCCAAACACAACAAATCATTGACAGATTATTTCCTATAAAAACACGGACATTTGTATTTCCTATAAATAATCCTAAAAATCAAAATATTTGCCTGTAAAGACCATCAGAGGTGCAAAAAATAATTTAATGAGTGAATTATTGAGCACAAAGAATGATCAGTTCCAACCCAAACCAATCTCTGTAGATTGGCAGATAAAATTTCATTTATTGCTGATTTTTGCTCCATGGAAGCATCTGAGCATCCAAAATCTCCTTTGAAGATTCACAGACATTTCCTGGCATTTTTTAATCTCATTCCAAGGATGGAATTTGATTTTTCCGACATCAAAACTTGCAGAATTTGGGAAAGGAGGGAATTTTTTTTGACAAAAGCAGAGGAGTCACATCAGGGACAGCGAATCCCTTTTTCCAAAGAGGGGGAATTTTATTTTCTCATGGAATAAACTCCTGATCACTCCAAAATCTGCCTGTAGAAAATATTTATTTAAAGAGAAAATTAGAAAATTTACCCATTTTCCAAGCAGGGCTCGTCTTTCTTCAAATACCTGTAAAACACAGAAAAAAGAAAAAACAAAGAAAATTGAGTGTTTAGAGTGGGATCGGTACGTGCTGAGAGAAATTCAGCTGGAAAAACAAAATAAAATAAAAATAAAAAATAAAATAAATTAAAAAATAAAAATAAAAAATTAAAAAATTAAAATAAAATATCAATGGAATTGCTGAAAGGATGATTTTGGAAAAAAATTATTTATTCAATAAATCCATTTTTATCTATTTGGATATTTCCATTTTTATATGGATTTATTCCATCAATCCATTTTTATTGATTTGGACATTTCCATTTTTGGATGGATTTATTCCATAAATCCGTTTTTATTGATTTGGCTATTTCCATATTTTAGACAGATTTATTCCATAAATTCCTTTTTTTTAATATTTCCATATTTTTTATGCATTTATTCCATAAATCCATGTATTTATTTCTATGGATATTTCCATACTTTACATAGATTTCTTCCATAAATCCATTTTTATTGATTTTGATATTTCTGTATTTTAGATGGATTTATTCCATAAATCCATGTATTTATTTCTATGGATATTTCCATATTTTGCATTGATTTATCCCATAAATCCATTTTTATTGATTTGGATATTTCCATATTTTAGATTGATTTATTCTATAAATTTATTGATTTGGATGTTTCCATATTTTATATTGATTTATTCCATAAATCCATGTATTTATTTCTATGGATATTTCCATATTTTTTATGGATTTTTTCCATAAATCCATGTATTTATTTCTATGGATATTTCCATACTTTACATTGATTTATTCCCATAAATCCATTTCTATTGATTTGCATATTTCCATATTTTAGACAGATTTATTCCATAAATCCATGTATGTATTTTTATGGATATTTCCATGTTTCTTATGGATTTGTCTCATAAATCCATTTCTATTGATTTGGATATTTCCATGTTTTTAATGGATTTTTTCCATAAATCCATGTATTTATTTCTATGGATATTTCCATATTTTACATTGATTTATCCCATAAATCCATTTCTATTGATTAGGATATTTCCATATTTTAGATTGATTTATTATATAAATTTATTGATTTGGATGTTTCCATATTTTATATTGATTTATTCCATAAATCCATGTATTTATTTCTATGGATATTTCCATATTTTTTATGGATTTATTCCATAAATCCATGCATTTATTTCTATGGATATTTCCATACTTTACATTTATTTATCCCATAAATCCATTTCTATTGATTTGGATATTTATGTATTTTTTATGGTTTTTTTCCATAAATCCATGTATTTATTTCTATGGATATTTCCATATTTTGCATTGATTTATCCCATAAATCCATTTCTATTGATTTGGATATTTCCATATTTTAGACAGATTTATTCCATAAATCCATGTCTTTATTTCTATGGATATTTCCATATTTTAGACAGATTTATTCCATAAATCCATGTATGTATTTCTATGGATATCTCCATACTTTACATTGATTTATTCCATAAATCCATTTCTATTGATTTGGATATTTCCATGTTTTTTATGGATTTATCTCATAAATCCATTTTTATTGATTTGGACATTTCCATATTTTTTATGGTTTTTTTTTCATGAATCCATGTATTTATTTCTATGGATATTTCCATATTTTACATTGATTTATCCCATCAATCCATTTCTATTGATTTGGACATTTCCGTATTTTTTATGTATTTATTCGATAAATCCATGTATTTTTTTCTATGAATATTTCCATATTTTACATGGATTTATCCCATAAATCCATTTCTATTGATTCAGATATTTCCCTATTTTTTATGGATTTATTCCATAAATCCATGTATGTATTTTTATGGATAATTCCATATTTTACATTGATTTATCCCATAAATCCATTTCTATTGATTAGGATATTTCCATATTTTAGATTGATTTATTCTATAAATTTATTGATTTGGATGTTTCCATATTTTATATTGATTTATTCCATAAATCCATGTATTTATTTCTATGGATATTTCCATATTTTTTATGGATTTTTTCCATAAATCCATGTATGTATTTCTATGGATATTTCCATATTTTACATGGATTTATCCCATCAATCCATTTCCATTGCTTCGCACATTTCCGTATTTGGTGTCCCCGCTCCTGGATCCGGTGTCCCCTCCCTGGGAGGGTCCCGGGCTGGAATGGGACGAGCTTTGGGATCCTTCCAATCAAACATCCAGGGATTGGGAGGCCGCAGCCTCTGGGGATCCCTTCCCATCAAACATCCAGGGATTGGGAGGCCGCAGCCTCTCGGGATCCCTTCCCATCAAACATCCAGGGATTGGGAGGCCGCAGCCTCCCTGGGGATCCCTTCCCATCACACATCCAGGGATTGGGAGGCCGCAGCCTCTGGGGATCCCTTCCCATCAAACATCCAGGGATTGGGAGGCCGCAGCCTCTCAGGATCCCTTCCCATCAAACATCCAGGGATTGGGAGGCCGCAGCCTCTCGGGATCCCTTCCCATCAAACATCCAGGGATTGGGAGGCCGCAGCCTCTGGGGATCCCTTCCCATCAAACATCCAGGGATTGGGAGGCCGCAGCCTCTGGGGATCCCTTCCCATCAAACATCCAGGGACTGGGAGGCTGCAGCCTCTGGGGATCCCTTCCCATCAAACATCCAGGGATTGGGAGGCCGCAGCCTCTCTGGGGAATCTCGGGGCAGTTCCTGGCCAAGATCCCCCCGAAATCTCACTTTTCCCAGTTGGAGCCATTCCCTGGGTCCTGTCCCTCCATGCCCAGTCCCTCTCCAGCTCTCCTGGAGCCCCTTCAGGGCCTGGAAGGGGCTCTGAGCTCTCCCTGGAGCCTTCCCTGATCCAGGTGAGCACCCAAAGATCCTGGAAGGGCTCTGAGGTTCTTTCTTCTCTCCAGGTGAACATTTCCATCTCCTGGAATGGACTCTGAGCTCTCCCTGGATCCTTCCCTGATCCAGGTGAGCACCCAAAGCTCCTGGAAGGATTCTGAGGTTCTTTCTTCTCTCCAGGTGAACATTCCCAGCTCCTGGAAGTGTTCTGAGGGTCCAGGTGAAAATCCAAAGCTCCTGGAAGGGCTCTGAGTGTCCTTTTCTCCAGGTGAACATTCCCATCTCCTGGAATGGACTCTGGGCCCTCCCTGGATCCTTCTCCTCTCCAGGGGAGCACACAAAGCTCCAGGAAGGGTCCCTGGAAGGGCTCTGAGGTTCCAGGTGAAAATCCAAAGCTCCTGGAAGGGCTCTGAGTGTCCTTTTCTCCCGGTGAACATTTCCATCTCCTGGAATGGCCTCTTTAGTCTCCCTGGATCCTTCCCTGATCCAGGTGAGCACCCAAAGCTCCTGGAAGGGCTCTGAGGTTCTTTCTTCTCTCCCGGTGAACATTTCCATCTCCTAGAGGGGCTCTGAGGGTCCAGGTGAGCACCCAAAGCTTCTGGAAGGGCTCTGAGGTTCCTTCTCTTCTCCAGGTGAACATTCCCAGATCCTGGAAGGGCTCTGAGGGTCCAGGTGAAAATCCAAAGCTCCTGGAAGGGTTCTGAGTGTCCTTTTCTCCAGGTGAACATTCCCAGCCCCTGGAAGGGCTCCGAAGTCTCCCTGGATCCTTCTCTTCTCCAAGTGAGCACCCAAAGTTCCTGGAAGGGTTCTGAGGGTCCTTTTCCTCTCCAGGTGAACATTCCCAGCTCCTGGAATGGGCTCTGAGCTCTGCCTGGATCCTTCTCTTCTCCAGGTGAGCACCCAAAGCTCCTGGAAGGATTCTGAGGTTCTTTCTTCTCTCCAGGTGAACATTTCCATCTCCTGGAAGGGCTCTGAGGGTCCTTTTCTCCAGGTGAACATTCCCAGCGTCTGGAATGGGCTCTGAAGTCTTCCTGGATCCTTCTCATCTCCAAGTGAACACCGAAAGCTCCTGGAAGGGCTCTGAGGGTCCTTGGCTTCTCCAGGTGAACATTCCCAGCTCCTGGAATGGGCTCTGAGCTCTGCCTGGATCCTTCCCTGATCCAGGTGAGCATCCAAAGCTCCTGGAAGGGCTCTGAGGTTCCTTCTCTTCTGCAGGTGAACATTTCCAGCTTCTGGAAGGGCTCTGAGGGTCCAGGTGAAAATCCAAAGCTCCTGGAATGGGCTCTGAGTGTCCTTTTCTCCAGGTGAACATTTCCATCTCCTGGAATGGGCTCTGAGCTCTCCATGGATCCTTCTCCTCTCCAGGTGAGCACCCAAAGCTCCTGAAAGGGCTCTGAGTCTCCTTTTCTCCAGGTGAACATTCCCAGCCCCTGGAATGGGCTCTGAGCTCTGCCTGGATCTTTCCCTGATCCAGGTGAGCACCCAAAGCTCCTGGAAGGGTTCTGAGTCTCCTTTTCTCCAGGTGAACATTTCCATCTCCTAGAGGGGCTCTGAGGGTCCAGGTGAAAATCCAAAACTCCTGGAAGGGCTCTGAGTGTCCTTTTCTCCAGGTGAGCATTTCCATCTCCTGGAAGGAGCTCTGAGCTCTGCCTGGATCCTTCTCTTCTCCAGGTGAGCACCCAAAGCTCCTGGAAGGGCTGAGGTTCTTTCTTCTCTCCAGGTGAACATTCCCAGCCGCTGGAATGGGCTCTGAGTCTCCTTTTCTCCAGGCGAACATTTCCATCTCCTGGAATGGGCTCTGAGCTCTGCCTGGGTCCTTCTCTTCTCCAGGTGAGCACCCAAAGCTCCTGGAAGGGCTCTGAGGTTCTTTCTTCTCTCCAGGTGAACATTTCCAGCTCCTGGAAGGGTTCTGAGGGTCCAGGTGAAAATCCAAAACTCCTGGAAGGGTTCTGAGTGTCCTTTTCTCCAGGTGAACATTCCCAGCGTCTGGAATGGGCTCTGATTTCTCCATGGATCCTTCTCTTCTCCAGGTGAACACTGAAAGGTCCTGGAAGGGCTCTGAGTGTCCTTTTCTCCAGGTGAACATTCCCAGCTCCTGGAAGGAGCTCTGAGCTCTGCCTTGATCCTTCTCTTCTCCAGGTGAGCATCCAAAGCTCCTGGAAGGATTCTGAGGTTCCTTCTCTTCTGTAGGTGAACATTTCCAGATCCTGGAAGGGCTCTGAGGGTCCAGGTGAAAATCCAAAGCTCCTGGAAGGGCTCTGAGTGTCCTTCCCTTCCCTGGATGAACATTCCCAGCCCCTGGAAGGGCTCTGAGCTCGATCCCTCCCTTCTCCGGGTGATCCCTCCAAACTCTCCCAGCCTGGCTCCACGGCAGTTCCTCTCTCCTGGCCCCGCAGGGATGGCAGCTGCCCCAAAAGCCGAACTTCCCACCTCGTTAATTCACAAATCCCGTCAATCCTGAGCGCCTGAAACCCCGCAGGATCCCATCCCCGCTCATCCAACCCTTCAGGAAGGGGCTGGCAGGAGCAGCCTTTGCTCCTCGGCCGCTTTGCTGCCACAGCTCCCAGCGAGGGCGATCGGGATCCAAATCCAGAGGAGGATTTCTCATCCTGACCTTTCTCCGTGCGGAGCCGAACCCCAAAGCCCCAACACGCGGCTCCCCACGGCCACAGCCCCGCCTGCAGCCTTTGGGAGGGTGACCTGGGAAGCTGGAAGGGATTTTTCCAGCATGTCGGATCTCAAGATTTCAGTCCTGAGATGCTGAGCCTCCGAGACCACCTTGGGGGGCTCGGGAGTCCTGGAATGTTGCCAGAAGTGTCTGGTGGCAGGACTTTAACCCTACACAGGAGACGACAAGGATGAGGGCTTCACCGGGTGAATGGTGAAGGGATTAGTTAATTAGAGAGTGAGACACAGGGTTTAGGATTTCTGTACAGGGGGGTTTAGAGGAGTAAGATGGAGGAATTGGGGTGTGTCCTGCCCTCCTTCTTCTTCCTCCTCTCCTCCATCTTCTTTGGCCACGGTGGCACCTTTGGATTGGTTATTACTGAGAGTACACCGAGTTATAAGAATAGATGGTATTGGGGAAAAATGATAAATATTGTACACGTAACAATGGGTATAAAGATACGTGGCTGCCCGGGAGGGCAGACAGTGTGCTCATGGCTGACTGCTGAGCGGATCTCTGGTGGCTGAAAGAACATCTTTTAGATAAACAATTAATAAACATAAAAACCAGAAAGAAGAACTGAAGCCTCTTCTCGTCCTTCGATACGCGGGCTGCCCCAAGGCCACCCCGGGCCTTTCCAGGCCCTTCAAACAGCCGAGATTAAACCGGACACCAGCACACCGAACAAAGAGGAGGAGGAGGAGGGAAAAGAGCCGGGCCCATCAAACGGCGATGAAACGGGAAAAGGCGCTGCTGGGTGGTTGTGAGCTGCAGAACTGAGCTCTGAGCCGGCTCCTGCAGAGAGGGACGTGCTCAGCGCTGATGTGACAGCTCCAGCTCTGCCCCTCCCAGCAGGAGAGTCGCTGGTGAGGGCAGCAAAATGGCATTTCTTTCATTTGTGCCTTGACAGTCATTATTTGCTTTATTTGCCTTGGAAAAACACCCCAAAAAAAAAAAAAAAAACCAACTAGCTGAATTTGGAAAAAAATGGATTTGCCCCAAGGAAGTGGTGAATAGTCAGGGATGTGAGGTTTGGGGTTGGTGGATTCCGGGGAGGAGGAGGAGGAGGAGGAAGGAGCTGTTTGTGGTTTTTGAGCAAAGACCGACGGCGGGTTTGCTTGCGGCGTTCTTGGAGACGCATCTGAGCTGAGGCTCTCCTGACCTCGGTGGGTCAGGAACTCTGGGATTCCCTGAATTATTCCCTGAATGATTCCCTGAATTATTCCCTGAATGATTCCCTGAATTTTGGGGATTTTGGGGATTTTTGGACTTGCCTGGTCGGAGCCATCGCGGGGTTTGGGAGCTGGGCTGGGTGATGTGGGTGGGCTCAGGAATTCTGAATTTCCCTGAATTATTCCCTGAATTATTCCCTGAGTTATTCCCTGAATTATTCCCTGAATTTTGGGGATTTTGGGGATTTTGGGACTTGCCTGGTCGTTGATGAGCCGATGGCTCAGGGGGGTCCAGGAGCTGAGGCGCAGCCTGGAGCCATCGCGGGGTTTGGGAGCTGGGCTGGGTGACCTGGGTGGGTCAGGAATTCTGAATTTCCCTGAATTATTCCCTGAATTATTCCCTGAGTTATTCCCTGAGTTATTCCCTGAATTATTCCCTGAATTTTTCCCTGAATTTCAGGATTTTGGGAACTTGCCTGGTCGTTGATGAGCCGATGGTTCAGGGGGGAGAATTTTGAGACTATTCCAAACCAATCTTCAGGGACATAAATCCTGGAATTGGCTTTTCCTTGAGGTGTTGTGCTGGATGATCTCGGTGGGTCAGGAATTCTGGATTTCCCTGAATTATTCCCTGAATTATTCCCTGAGTTATTCCCTGAATTATTCCCTGAATTTTTCCCTGAATTTCAGGATTTTGGGAACTTGCCTGGTCGTTCATGAGCCAATGGCTGAGGGGGGTCCAGGAGCTGAGGCGGAGCCTGGAGCCCTCGCGGGGTTTGGGAGCTGGGCTGGGTGACCTGGGTGGGTCAGGAATTCTGAATTTCCCTGAATTATTCCCTGAATTATTCCCTGAATTATTCCCTGAATTATTCCCTGAATTTCAGGATTTTGGGGACTTGCCTGGTCGTTGATGAGCCGATGGTTCAGGGGGCAGAATTTTGAGACTATTCCAAACCAATCCTTGGGGAATAAATTCTGGAATTGGCTTTTCCTTGAGATGTTGTGCTGGATGACCTTGGTGGGCTCAGGAATTCTGAATTTCCCTGAATTATTCCCTGAATGATTCCCTGAATGATTCCATGAATTATTCCCTGAATTATGCCCTGAATGATTCCCTGAATTTTGGGGATTTTGGGGATTTTTGGACTTGCCTGGTCGGAGCCATCGCGGGGTTTGGGAGCTGGGCTGGGTGATGTGGGTGGGCTCAGGAATTCTGAATTTCCCTGAATTATTCCCTGAATTATTCCCTGAGTTATTCCCTGAATTATTCCCTGAATTTTGGGGATTTTGGGAACTTGCCTGGTCGTTGATGAGCCGATGGCTGAGGGGGGTCCAGGAGCTGAGGCGGAGCCTGGAGCCATCGCGGGGTTTGGGAGCTGGGCTGGGTGACCTGGGTGGGTCAGGAATTCTGAATTTCCCTGAATTATTCCCTGAATTATTCCCTGAATTTTGGAGATTTTGGGGATTTTGGGGACTTGCCTGGTCATTGATGAGCCGATGGCTCAGGGGGGTCCAGGAGCTGAGGCGGAGCCTGGAGCCCTCGCGGGGTTTGGGAGCTGGGCTGAGTGACCTGGGTGGGTCAGGCATTGTGAATTTCCCTTAATGATTCCCTGAATTATTCCCTGAATTATTCCCTGAGTTATTCCCTGAATTTTGGGGATTTTGGGGACTTGCCTGGTCGTTCATGAGCCGATGGTTGAGGGGGGTCCAGGAGCTGAGACGGAGCCTGGAGCCATCGCGGGGTTTGGGAGCTGGGCTGGGTGACCTGGGTGGGTCAGGAGTTGTGAATTTCCCTGAATTTTTCCCTGAATTATTCCCTGAATTATTCCCTAAATTATTCCCTGAATTATTCCCTGAATTTTTCCCTGAATTTCAGGATTTTGGGGACTTGCCTGGTTGTTCATGAGCCGATGGTTCAGGGGGGAGAATTTTGAGACTATTCCAAACCAATCTTCAGGGAAATAAATCCTGGAATTGGCTTTTCTTTGAGGTGTTGTGCTGGATGACCTCGGTGGGTTCAGGAATTCTGAATTTCCCTGAATTATTCCCTGAATTTTGGGGATTTTGGGACTTGCCTGGTCGTTCATGAGCCGATGGTTCAGAGGGGGGTCCAGGAGCTGAGGCGGATCCTGGAGATATCGCGGGGTTTGGGAGCTGGGCTGGGTGACCTGGGTGGGTCAGGAATTCTGAATTTCCCTGAATTATTCCCTGAATTATTCCCTGAGTTATTCCCTGAATTATTCCCTGAATTTTGGGGATTTTGGGGATTTTTGGACTTGCCTGGTCGGAGCCATCGCGGGGTTTGGGAGCTGGGCTGGGTGACCTGGGTGGGTCAGGAATTCTGAATTTCCCTGAATTATTCCCTAAATTATTCCCTGAATTATTCCCTGAATTTTTCCCTGAATTTCAGGATTTTGGGGACTTGCCTGGTCGTTCATGAGCCGATGGTTCAGGGGGGAGAATTTTGAGACTATTCCAAACCAATCTTCAAGGACATAAATCCTGGAATTGGCTTTTCCTTGAGGTGTTGTGCTGGGTGACCTGGGTGGGTTCAGGAATTCTGAATTTCCCTGAATTATTCCCTGAATTATTCCCTGAATTATTCCCTGAATTTTGGGGATTTTGGGGATTTTGGGACTTGCCTGGTCGTTGATGAGCCGATGGCTGAGGGGGGTCCAGGAGCTGAGGCGGAGCCTGGAGCCCTCGCGGGGTTTGGGAGCCGCAAACGCCATCGGGAACGTGGGGGCTGCAAACGGAAAAAATGGAGAAAAAATGGAATTTTAGTGAGGGATCCAATGGGATAAAGGTGGGCGTTATCCCTGTGCCATTTGGTTAGTATTTATGGGAAAAAATGGAATTTTAACAAGGAAAAAAAAATTATTTTAATGAGGGATCCAATGGAACGAAGATGGGTGTCATCACTGCGCCATTCATTAGTTTTTATGGGAAAAATGGAATTTTAACAAGGAAATAAATAGAATTTTAATGAGGGATCCAATGGGACGAAGATGGGTGTCATCACTGTGCCATTCATTAGTTTTTATGGGAAAAAATGGAATTTTAACATGGGAAAAAATAGAATTTTAACAAGGAGAAAATAGAATTTCAACAAGGGATCCAGTGGAAAAAAGGTGGGTGTTACCATTGTGCCATTCATTAGTTTTTATGGAAAAAATGGAATTTTAACAAGGAAAAAAAATTATTTTAATGAGGGATCCAATGGAACGAAGATGGGTGCCATCACTGTGCCATTCATTAGTTTTTATGGGAAAAATGGAATTTTAACAAGGAAAAAAATAGAATTTCAACAAGGGATCCAGTGGAACAAATGTGGGTGTTACCATTGTGCCTTTCTTTCATTTTTTATGGGAAAAATGGAATTTTAACAAGGAAAAAAATTATTTTAATGAGGGATCCAATGGAACGAAGATGGGTGTCATCACTGTGCCATTCATTAGTTTTTATGGGAAAAATGGAATTTTAACATGGGAAAAAAATAGAATTTTAACAAGGAGAAAATAGAATTTCAACAAGGGATCCAGTGGAACAAAGGTGGGTGTTACCATTGTGCCATTCTTTCATTTTTATGGGAAAAATGGAATTTTAACAAGTAAAAAAAAATTATTTTAATGAGGGATCCAATGGAATGAAGATGGGTGTCATCACTGTGCCATTCATTAGTTTTTATGGGAAAAATGGAATTTTAACAAGGAAAAAAAAAATTATTTTAATGAGGGATCCAATGGAACAAAGATGGGTGTCATCACTGTGCCATTCATTAGTTTTTATGGGAAAAAATGGAATTTTAACAAGGAAATAAATAGAATTTTAATGAGGGATCCAATGGAACGAAGATGGGTGCCATCACTGCGCCATTCATTAGTTTTTATGGGAAAAAATGGAATTTTAACATGGGAAAAAAATAGAATTTTAACAAGGAGAAAATAGAATTTCAACAAGGGATCGAGTGGAACAAAGGTGGGTGTTACCATTGTGCCTTTCTTTCATTTTTATGGGAAAAAAGGGAATTTTAACAAGGAAATAAATAGAATTTTAATGAGGGATCCAATGGAACGAAGATGGGTGTCATCACTGCGCCATTCATTAGTTTTTATGGGAAAAATGGAATTTTAACAAGGAAAAAAGATAATTTTAATGAGGGATCCAATGGGACGAAGATGGGTGCTATCACTGTGCCATTCATTAGTTTTTATGGGAAAAATGGAATTTTAACAAGGAAATAAATAGAATTTAAATGAGGGATCCAATGGAACGAAGATGGGTGCCATCACTGCGCCATTCATTAGTTTTTATGGGAAAAATGGAATTTTAATAAGGAAAAAAATAGAATTTTAACAAGGAGAAAATAGAATTTCAACAAGGGATCCAGTGGAACAAAGGTGGGTGTTACCATTGTGCCTTTCTTTCATTTTTTTATGGGAAAAATGGAATTTTAACAGGGAAAAAAAATAATTTTAAAGAGGGATCCAATGGAATGAAGATGGGTGTCATCACTGCGCCATTCATTAGTTTTTATGGGAAAAATGGAATTTTAACAAGGAAAAAAAAGATAATTTTAATGAGGGATCCAATGGAACGAAGATGGGTGTTACCATTGTGCCTTTCTTTCATTTTTTATGGGAAAAATGGAATTTTAACAAGGAAAAATTTAGAATTTTAATGAGGGATCCAATGGAACGAAGATGGGTGTCATCACTGCACCATTCATTAGTTTTTATGGGAAAAATGGAATTTTAACAAGGAAAAAAAAAAATTTAATGAGGGATCCAATGGAACGAAGATGGGTGTCATCACTGTGCCATTCATTAGTTTTTATGGGAAAAATGGAATTTTAACAAGGAAAAAAAAAAATTTTAATGAGGGATCCAATGGAACGAAGATGGGTGTCATCACTGCGCCATTCATTAGTTTTTATGGGAAAAATGGAATTTTAACAAGGAAAAAAATAGAATTTTAATGAGGGATCCAATGGAATGAAGATGGGTGCCGTCACTGTGCCATTCATTAGTTTTTATGGGAAAAAATGGAATTTTAACATGGGAAAAAAATAGAATTTTAACAAGGAGAAAATAGAATTTCAACAAGGGATCCAGTGGAACAAAGGTGGGTGTTACCATTGTGCCTTTCTTTCATTTTTTATGGGAAAAATGGAATTTTAGCAAGGAAAAAAATAGAATTATAATGAGGAATCCAATAGAACGAAGATGGGTGCCATCACTGTGCCATTCATTAGTTTTTATGGGAAAAATGGAATTTTAACAAGGAGAAAATAGAATTTTAACAAGGGATCCAGTGGAACAAAGGTGGGTGTTACCATTGTGCCTTTCTTTCATTTTTATGGGAAAAATGGAATTTTAACAAGGAAAAAAATAGAATTATAATGAGGAATCTAATGGAACAGAGATGGGCATTGTTCCTGTGCCATTCCTTCATTTTCATGGAAAAAATGGAATTTTAATGAGGGATCCAATGGAATAAAGGTGGATGACATCACTGTGACATTCGTTAGTGTTTTATCAGAAAAAATAGAATTTTAACGAGGAAAAAAAATAGAATTTTAATGAGGGATCCAAAGGAATAAAGATGGATGTTATCCCTGTGCCATTCATTAGTTTTTATGGGAAAAAATGGAATTTTAACAAGGAATCCAGTGGAACAAAGGTGGGTGTTACCATTGTGCCTTTCTTTAATTTTTATGGGGAAAAATGGAATTTTAACAAGGAAAAAAATAGAATTTTAATGAGGGATCCAATGGAACGAAGATGGGTGTCATCACTGTGCCATTCATTAGTTTTTATGGGAAAAAATGGAATTTTAACAAGGAAAAAAAAATAATTTTATTGAGGGATCCAATGGGACGAAGATGGGTGTCATCACTGTGCCATTCATTAGTTTTTATGGGAAAAATGGAATTTTAACAAGGAAATAAATAGAATTTTAATGAGGGATCCAATGGAACGAAGATGGGTGTCATCACTGCACCATTCATTAGTTTATATGGGAAAAATGGAATTTTAATAAGGAAAAAAATAGAATTTTAACAAGGAGAAAATAGAATTTCAACAAGGGATCCAGTGGAACAAAGGTGGGTGTTACCATTGTGCCATTCTTTCATTTTTATGGGAAAAATGGAATTTTAACAAGGAAAAAAAAATTATTTTAGTGAGGGATCCAATGGAATGAAGATGGGTGTCATCACTGCACCATTCATTAGTTTTTATGGGAAAAATGGAATTTTAACATGGGAAAAAAATAGAATTTTAACAAGGAGAAAATAGAATTTCAACAAGGGATCCAGAGGAACAAAGGTGGGTGTTACCATTGTGCCTTTCTTTCATTTTTATGGGAAAAATGGAATTTTAACAAGGAAAAAAAAATTATTTTAATGAGGGATCCAATGGAACGAAGATGGGTGTCATCACTGCGCCATTCATTAGTTTTTATGGGAAAAATGGAATTTTAACATGGGGAAAAAAATCGAATTTTAATGAGGGATCCAATGGAACTAAGATGGGTGCCATCACTGTGCCATTCATTAGATTTTATGGGAAAAATGGAATTTTAACAAGGAAAAAAAAAAAATTTTAATGAGGGATCCAAGGGAACGAAGATGGGTGTCATCACTGCGCCATTCATTAGTTTATATGGGAAAAATGGAATTTTAATAAGGAAAAAAATAGAATTTTAACAAGGAGAAAATAGAATTTCAACAAGGGATCCAGTGGAACAAAGGTGGGTGTTACCATTGTGCCATTCTTTCATTTTTATGGGAAAAATGGAATTTTAACAAGGAAAAAAAAATTATTTTAGTGAGGGATCCAATGGAATGAAGATGGGTGTCATCACTGTGCCATTCATTAGTTTTTATGGGAAAAAATGGAATTTTAACAAGGAAAAAAAAATTATTTTAATGAGGAATCCAATGGGACGAAGATGGGTGTCATCACTGCGCCATTCATTAGTTTTTATGGGAAAAATGGAATTTTAACATGGGAAAAAAATAGAATTTTAACAAGGAGAAAATAGAATTTCAACAAGGGATCCAGTGGAACAAAGGTGGGTGTTACCATTGTGCCTTTCTTTCATTTTTATGGGAAAAATGGAATTTTAACAAGGAAAAAAATAGAATTTTAATGAGGGATCCAATGGAATGAAGATGGGTGTCATCACTGTGTCATTCATTAGTTTTTATGGGAAAAAATGGAATTTTAACAAGGAAAAAAAATATTTTAGTGAGGGATCCAATGGAACGAAGATGGGTGTCATCACTGCGCCATTCATTAGTTTTTATGGGAAAAATGGAATTTTAACAAGGAAAAAAAAATTATTTTAATGAGGGATCCAATGGAACGAAGATGGGTGTCATCACTGTGCCATTCATTAGTTTTTATGGGAAAAATGGAATTTTAACAAGGAAAAAAATAGAATTTCAACAAGGGATCCAGTGGAACAAAGGTGGGTGTTACCATTGTGCCATTCTTTCATTTTTATGGGAAAAATGGAATTTTAACATGGGAAAAAAATAGAATTTTAGCAAGGAGAAAATAGAATTTCAACAAGGGATCCAGTGGAACAAAGGTGGGTGTTACCATTGTGCCATTCTTTCATTTTTATGGGAAAAATGGAATTTTAACAAGGAAAAAAATAGAATTTTAATGAGGGATCCAATGGGACGAAGATGGGTGTCATCACTGTGCCATTCATTAGTTTTTATGGGAAAAAATGGAATTTTAACGAGGAAAAAAATAGAATTTTAAGGAGGGATCCGATAGAATAAAGATGGATGTTATCCCTGTGCTATTCATTAATTTTTATGGGAAAAAATGGAATTTTAATGAGGGATCCAATGGAATAAAGGTGGATGACATCACTGTGACATTCGTTAGTGTTTTATCAGAAAAAATAGAATTTTAACGAGGAAAAAAAATAGAATTTTAATGAGGGATCCAAAGGAATAAAAATGGATGTTATCCCTGTGCCATTCATTAGTTTTTATGGGAAAAAATGGAATTTTAACAAGGAATCCAGTGGAACAAAGATGGGCATTACCATTGAGCCATTCATTATTTTTTATGGAAAAAAATAGAATTTTAACAAGGAAAAAATTAGAATTTTAATGAGGACTCCAATGGAGCAAAGATGGGCGTTATCACTGTGCCATTCATTAGTTTTTATGGGAAAAATGGAATTTTAATAAGAAAAAAAAAATAGAATTTTAATGCAGGATCCAATGGAACAAGGATGGGTGTTATCCCTGGGCCATTCCTTAATTTTTGTGGAAAAAATTCAATTTATGAAGGAATTCAGTGATTCCATAGAACAAAGACGGGTGTTATCCCTGTGCTGTTCCTTCGTTCTCATGGGAAAAATTAGAATTTTAATAAGGAATTAAATGATTTCATGGAAGAAACATGAACAATATCCCTGTGCCATTCCTTCATTTTCATGGGAAAAATGTAATATAATCAGGTATTTACCAAAATCTCTCCTTTTTGGGACACCAAATATCTGAATTTTGTTCAGAAAAAGCAATTTGTCCATAAATGCAGAAAGGGTTGATGTTGGATTTGGTGATCCCAAAGATTTTTCCAACCTTAACAATTCCTGATTTTTGCAGGAATTTCCTCATCAGGTAAATCAGACATTTACCAAAATCTCCAGAAATATGGAGATATCAAACATCTCCCAAAATCAGATATTTACCAAAATCTCTCCTTTTTGGGACACCAAATATCTGAATTTTGTTCAGAAAAAGCAATTCCTCCATAAATCCCTGCCCAAACACAGGAAAAGGGAATTTTCCCCCCTTCATTTTCTCTCTCCTGCAGGATTTATTCCTCAGCTCTCCCATTTCCAGGCTGGAGCCTTCAGCTGCAGAAAACCCAATAATTTCTTTAACACATTATAAAAATCCCATTTCCTGGAAAATCTGAAACTTCAGGATCTGGGAAAAATCTGTGTAAAACTTTAGGATTTGGGAAAAATGTGTCTGAAAGTTTCAGGATCTGGGGAAATTCTGAAACCTGGGTTTGGGAAAAGTCTGTGTAAAACTTCAGGATTTGGGAAAAGTCTGAAAGTTCAGGGTCTGGGTAAATTCTGTCTGGAACTTCAGGGTTTGGGAAAAGTTCAGGATTTGGGACAAATGGGAAACTTCAGGATTTGGGAAAAATCTGTCTGAAAGTACAGATTTGTGAGCAAAAAACCAGATTTGTGACACACAAACAGATTTGTGACCAAAAAACCAGATTTGTGATGCAGAAACAGATTTGTGACACACAAGCAGATTTGTGACCAAAAAACCAAATTTGTGACCAAAAAACCAGATTTGTGACCAAAAAACCAGATTTGTGACACACAAACAGATTTGTGACCAAAAAACCAGATTTGTGATGCAGAAACAGATTTGTGACACACAAGCAGATTTGTGACCAAAAAACCAAATTTGTGACCAAAAAACCAGATTTGTGACCAAAAAACCAGATTTGTGACACACAAACAGATTTGTGACCAATAAAACCAGATTTGTGACCAAAAAAATAGATTTGTGGCACACACACAGATTTGTGACCAAAAAATGAGATTTGTGACCAAAAAATGAGATTTGTGACACCGAAACAGATTTGTGACCAAAAAACCAGATTTGTGACACACAGATTTGTGACCAAAAAATGAGATTTGTGACCAAAAAAACAGATTTGTGACACAGAAACAGATTTGTGACACACAAACAGATTTGTGACCAAAAAACAGATTTGTGACCAAAAACCCAGATTTGTGACACAGAAACAGATTTGTGACCAAAAAATCAGATTTGTGACCAAAAAACAGATTTGTGACCAAAAAACCAGATTTGTGACCAGAAAACCAGATTTGTGACGCACAAACAGATTTGTGACCAATAAAAACAGATTTGTGACCAGAAAACCAGATTTGTGACACACAAAGAGATTTGTGACCAATAAAAACAGATTTGTGACCAGAAAACCAGATTTGTGACGCACAAACAGATTTGTGACCAAAAACCCAGATTTGTGACCAAAAACCAGATTTGTGACACAGAAACAATTCCTGACACAGAAACGATTCCTGGCCCGTTTTGTGCTCCCATCCCACCAAACCCAGCCAGTGACCCAGCATTAAAATTAATTAAAATTAAAATTTTAATGAAGGCTTTAAAATTAACCCCAGCATTAAAATGAACCCCGTGCCCCCCACCCGGGTGGGTTTGGGCATTTCCAGGGGTGGGGATCCCACCAGGGCGGCTGCTCCAGTGTTCGACCCCCCAAATGTCCGACCTGACCCCCCCTGGCACAATTTGGGATCCTTTCCCCCAACCTGACACAATTTCAGGGCATTTCCTCCAACCTGAGCCCCCCGGCACAATTTGGGGTCATTTTCTCCAACCTGGCACAGTTTGAGGGCATTTCCTACAGCCTGAACCTGCCCTGGCACAATTTGAGTCCATTTCCTCCAACCTGGAACAATCTGAGGTCATTTCCTCCAACCTGGCACAATCTGAGGGCATTTCCTACAGCCTGAACCTGCCCTGGCACAATTTGGGATCATTTCCTCCAACCTGGCACAATTTGAGTCCATTTCCTCCAACCTGGCACAATCTGAGGGCATTTCCTCCAACCTGGCACGATTTGGGATCATTTCCTCCAACCTGAGCCTGCCTGGCACAATTTGGGGTCGTTTCCTCCAACCTGGCACAGTTTGAGGGCATTTCCTCCAACCTGGCACAATTTAAGGGCATTTCTTCCAACCTGCGCCCCCCGGGCACAATTTGGGGTAATTTCCTCCAACCTGGCACAATTTGAGTCCATTTCCCCCAACCTGAGCCCCCCTGGCACAATTTGGGGTCATTTCCTCCAACCTGGCACAATTTGGGATCATTTCCCCCAACCTGAGCCCCCCTGGCACAATTTGAGGGCATTTCCCCCAACCTGACCCCCCTGGCACAATTTGGGGTCATTTCCTCCAACCTGGCACAGTTTGAGGGCATTTCCTCCAATCTGGCACAATTTGAGTCCATTTCCTCCAACCTGAGCCTGCCTGGCACAATTTGAGGGCATTTCCTACAGCCTGAACACTCTTGGAACAATTTGAGGGCATTTCCTCCAACCTGGCACAGTTTGGGATCATTTCCCCCAACCTGAGCCCCCCCGGCACAATTTGAGGGCATTTCCTCCAACCTGGCACAGTTTGGGATCATTTCCCCCAACCTGAGCCTCCCCTGGCACAATTTGAGGTAATTTCACCCAACCTGTACCCTCTTGGCACAATTTGAGGGCATTTCCCCCAACCTGAGCCTCTCCTGGCACAATTTGGGATAACCTGAGCCCCCCTGGCACAATTTCAGGGCATTTCCTCCAACCTGAGCCCCCCTGGCACAATTTGAGGGCATTTCCTCCAACCTGGAACAATCTAAAGGCATTTCCTCCCACCTGAACCTGCCCTGGCACAATTTGGGATAACCTGAGCCCCCCTGGCACAATTTGGGGTCATTTCCCCCAACCTGGCACAATTTGAGTCCATTTCCTCCAACCTGAGCCTCTCCTGGCACAATTTGAGTCCATTTCCTCCAATCTGAGCCCCTCTTGGCACAATCTGAGTCCATTTCCTCCAACCTGAGCCTCTCCTGGCACAATTTGAGGTAATTTCACCCAACCTGTACCCTCTTGGAACAATTTGAGTCCATTTCCTCCAACCTGGCACAATTTGAAGGCATTTCCTCCAACCTGAGCCTCTCCTGGCACAATTTGGGATAACCTGAGCCCCCCCCTGGCACAATTTGAGTCCATTTCCTCCAACCTGGCACAGTTTGAGGGCATTCCTCCAACCTGAGCCCCCCTGGCACAATTTGGGGTAATTTCCCCCAGCCTGGCACAGTTTGGGATCATTTCCCCCAACCTGAGCCCCCCTGGCACAATTTGAGGTAATTTCACCCAACCTGTACCCTCTTGGAACAATTTGAAGGCATTTCCTCCAACCTGAGCCTCTCCTGGCACAACTTGGGATAACCTGAGCCCCCCTGGCACAATTTCAGAGCATTTCCTTCAATCTGAACCTCCCCTGGCACAATTTGAGGTCACTTCCCCCAACCTGGCACAATCTGAGGGCATTTCCCCCAACCTGGCACAATCTGAGGGCATTTCCTCCAACCTGGCACAATCTGAGGGCATTTCCTCCAACCTGGCACAATTTGGGGTCATTTCCTCCAACCTGAGCCTCTCCTGGCACAATTTCGGATAACGTGAGCCCCCCCTGGCACAGTTTGAGGGCATTTCCTCCAACCTGGCACAGTTTGAGGTAATTTCCTCCCACCCGAGCCTCTCCCGGCACAATTTGAAATTTGTTCCCTCTCATCCTGTCCCTGTTCCCTGGGAGCAATCCCGATCCCCCGGCTGTCCCCTCCTGTCAGGAGTTGTGCAGAGCCACAAGGTCCCCCCTGAGCCTCCTTTTCTCCAGGCTGAGCCCCTTCCCAGCTCCCTCAGCCCCTCCTGGTGCTCCAGATCCTTCCCCAGCTCCATTCCCTGGAACGCTCCAGCCCCTCAATGTCCCTCTTGTCCCCGAGTGCCCCAGCACTGCCCCGGCCCTGCTGCCACCCCGTGTCCCCCCGTGTCCCCTCACCTTCCTCCTCCCTCCTGCCGACGCCGCCTCCTCCTCTTCCTCCTCCCGCCTGTCCGCATCCCGTCGCTATGGCAACCCTGGGGGAAGGCGGCGCCAGCCAATCAGCCCCCGCCTCCTTCTCCCGCCCGTCCGCATCCCGTCTCCACGGCAACCCCGGGGGGCGCCAGCCAATCAGAGCCCCCCGGCGGCGTTAGAGAGGCCGGGGGTTGCGATCTACCTAGCAACCAGCCCCGCGCGCTCTAATTGGCTGGACGGAGGGGGAGTGGGCGGGGCGAGATGGCGCGGGGGGCGTGGTCTAACGGGGGCATGGCCTAGCGCTGCCGCCGCTGCCGCCGCCGCCACCCGAGGGGCGCGCGCGGGATCGTGAGGGCGGCGGGAGCTGAGCAGGTAACGGGGACATGGCGGGGACATGGCGGGGCATGGCGGGGACACGGCGGGGCCGCGCCGCCCTCAGGGGCTCGTCCGGGGACAGGCGGCCGCGGGGCTCGGCGCCCGTGCAGCGGGGCGGCCACGCAGCGAGCGCCCTGCGGCCGGCAGCGCTCCGGGGAGATGCCTGTGCTGCGCTGGGCGGGCGGGCGGAGGACGGGGAGGATGCCGGCCCTGAGCGCCGGGGACGGGCCGGATCTGCTTTCCGTGAGGCCGGGGATGCTGGCCCGGGTTCCCCGTGCCGTAGTGCGGCACGGCGGCCCTGGGGAGGGGATGCGGGTGCCTCGCCCGGCACGGCGGCCCCGGGGAAGGGATGCGGGAGCCTCACCGCCCTTCGCTGAGGGCTCGGAGGATGCCGGAGCCTGCTCGGGAGTGCCGGAGCCTCACCACCCTTCGCTGAGGGCTCGGAGGATGCCGGAGCCTGCTTGGGGGTGCCGGAGCCTCACCGCCCTTTGCTGAGGGCTCGGGGGTATCGGAGCCTGCTTGGGGGTGCCGGAGCCTCACCGCCCTCCGCTGAGGGCTCGGGGGCTGCTGGTTCCTCACCGCCCTTTCCTGAGGGCTCGGGAGATGCCGGAGCCTGCTCGGTGGTGCCGGAGCCTCACCGCCCCTCACAGGGAGCTCGGAGGATGCCGGTGCCTCAATGCCCTTTGCTGAAGGCTCGGTGGTGCCGGAGCCTTCACCGCCCTTTGCTGAGGGCTCGAGGGTGCTGGTTCCTCACCGCTCTCCTCGGAGGGCTGGGGGTGCCGGTGCCTCACCGGCCCTCCCTGAGGGCTTGGATGATGCCGGAGCCTCACCGCCGTTTGCTGAGGGCTCGGCGGTGCCGGTGCCTCAATCCCCTCCGCTGAGGGCTCCGGGGTGCCGGTGCCTTCGCCGCTCTTTGCTGAGGGCTCGGGGAGTGCCGGAGCCTCAATGCCGGAGCGCGGGGGGGCTGGAGCCTTCACCGCCCCTCGCTGAGGGCTCTGGGGATGGCGGATCCTCACCGCCCTTCGCTGAGGGCTCGGGGGTGCCGGTGTCTTCACCGCTCTTCACTGAGGGCTCTGGGGATGGCGGATCCTCACCGCCCTTCGCTGAGGGTTCGGCGGTGCCGGAGCCCCTTGTGAAGGGCGGTGAAGGCTCCGGCATCCCCCGAGCTCCCTGTGAGGGGCGGTGAGGCTCCGGCACACCCGAGCAGGCTCCGGCCTCCATGCCCCTCACAGGGAGCTCGGGGGATGCCGGAGCCTTCACCGCCCTTTGCTGAGGGCTCGGGGGCTGCCGGAGCCTCAATCCCCTCCTCTGAGGGCTCAGGGAACGTGGGTGCCTCACCGCCCTTTGCTGAGGCCTCTAGGGTGTCAATTCCTCACCGCTCTTTGCTGAGGGCTCGAGGGTGCCGGAGCCTCAATCCCCTCCTCTGAGGGCTCGGGGGATGCCGGTTCCTCACCGCCCTTTGCTGAAGACTCGGAATGCCGGCGCTGTCCGTGCGCTCCCCGGCTCCCTCCGGGCACACCGTGCGGGTGTTCCGGGCCCGGATCCGCCGCGCCTCGGCCGTGCGGCAGCGATGGAGGGGATGGATGGATGGATGGATGGATGGATGGATGGATGGATGGATGGATGATGGATGGATGGATGCCGGTACCGCCGGTGTTCCTTGTGCCTTTCCCAAGGGATGCTGGCTGGGCCGGCAGCCTGCCCTGCTTCCCATGGAGCTGCAGGATTCCGCTCTGCAGGCCCTTCCTGTGGAATGGGAGAGAGGTGACAGAGCTGTCCCTCCATGAGGGATTAGATGAGCTTCAAAACCCCCTCCAACCCAATCCATTCCATGACAATAATAAGAAAATTATTCTGTTGTTTCTGCCTTTCCATGCTCCCTCTTTGCCCCTAATTGAAATAGGGATGTGGGGTGCAGGAGTGGAGCAGCGCTGGAGTTTCCTTCCCACTGAGTCATTCATTAGAATGGAGTGGGGAGGATAATTTATTCTCCTTTTGTGGCCGGGGAAGTGCCATGAACGAGCTCCTCTCCTTTCTCCAGGGTCAGGATTGGGTGGGGAATCCTGAGAGCACATTTTCCCCTCCTCCAGGAGGAGTCTGGTTTGTTGCTTTATCTCATTTCTCTGGGATAGATAACTTGGAATGAATCCCATCCTTTCATTCTAAACCCTGATGAGTTTTTCTGTTTCCTCATTGCTCCCTGAGGCACTTTGAAATGCAGTTGATTCCTTGTGGGAATCAACCCTTTCTCCTTGTGATGATAATTGTCCGTGCACGTCTTAATTATTCCTTTCCAGCCAGAATCGCACAGGCTTCTCCTGCTGATAAATAATGTAAAAATCCACAACCACAGCACAAATTTCTCCTTTTTCCTGTGTTTTATTTCCACATTTCCAGCGCCTGTGGTGCGAGGCGAGGCCTCCCCTCCTCTTTCCATCCCTGGTGTCACCGAAAGTGTTTTGTTTGTCTTTCCATCCAACAAAACCCACAAAAATCTGCTGTGCAGAGGCCGAACCCAGAGTGCCCCGACTGGATTTGTGGTGAGGGTTCGTTATTGCAGCGCCAATTAATGCGTCACCCGTGCCTGGCACGGCCGGGCCTCCTTTCCTATGGAATCCTATGGAATCCTATGGAATCCTATGGAATCCTATGGAATCCTATGGAATCCTGCTCTTTTGGCTTCATTTCACCCCCAATTATTGCACTTTTCCCAGGGCCACGTTGTTCATTTTGATGCTCTTTTCCATTAGAAGGATGCAACTTTTCAAGCTCCTATCATCCTGAAAAGTCAGTCTGAAAAATGACTTTTTTTTCCATCAGGACACAACTTTTCAAACTCGTATACTCTTGAAATATGAAATATTTTCAATATGAAAAATGAAATTTCCACCATCAGGAGGACACAACTTTTGAAGTTCATATCACCTTGAAAAGTCAAAATGAAAAATGACATTTTTTTTTCCATCAGGACACAACTTTTCGAACTCATATAATCTTGAAATATGAAATATTTTCAATATGAAAAATGAAATTTCTACCATCAGAAGGACACAACTTTCCAAGCTCCTATCATCCTGAAAAGTCAGTCTGAAAAATGACTTTTTTTTTTTTCCATCAGGACACAACTTTTCAAACTCATATAATCTTGCAATATGAATATATGAAATATTTTCAATATGAAAAATGACATTTCTTAACTCAGAAGGACACAACTTTTGAAGTTCATATCACCTTGAAAAGTCAAAATGAAAAATGACATTTTTTTCCATCAGGACACAACTTTTCAAGCTCATATAATCTTGAAATACGAATATATGAAATATTTTCAATATGAAAAATGAAATTTTCACCATCAGAAGGACAAAACTTTTCAAGCTCATATCATCCTGAAAAATGACTTTTTTTTCCATCAGGACACAACTTTTCAAACTCATATAATCTTGAAATATAAAATATTTTCAATATGAAAAATGACATTTCTTAACTCAGAAGGACACAACTTTTGAAGTTCATATCATCCTGAAAAGTCAGTCTGAAAAATGACTTTTTTTCATCAGAACACAACTTTTCAAACTCATATAATCTTGAAATATGAAATATTTTCAGTATGAAAAATGACATTTCTTCATCAGAAGGACAAAACTTTTCAAGCTCATATCATCCTGAAAAGTCAGTCTGAAAAATGACTTATTTTTCCATCAGGACACAACTTTTCAAACTCGTATACTCTTGAAAAGTCAATCTGAAAAATGACATTTCTTAACTCAGAAGGACACAACTTTTGAAGTTCATATCACCTTGAAAAGTCAGTCTGAAAAATGACTTTTTTTTCCATCAGGACACAACTTTTCAAACTCATATAATCTTGAAGTAGGAATATATGAAATATTTTCAATATGAAAAATGACATTTCTTCATCAGGACAAAACTTTCCAAGCTCCTATCATCCTGAAAAGTCAGTCTGAAAAATGACTTTTTTTTTCCATCAGGACACAACTTTTCAAACTCATATAATCTTGAAGTACAAATATATGAAATATTTTCAATCTGAAAAATGACATTTCTTAACTCAGAAGGACACAACTTTTCGTATCACCTTGAAAAGTCAAAATGAAAAATGACTTTTTTTCTTCCATCAGGACACAACTTTTCAAACTCATATAATCTTGAAATACGAATATATGAAATATTTTCAATATGAAAAATGACATTTCTTAACTCAGAAGGACACAACTTTTGAAGTTCATATCACCTTGAAAAGTCAGTCTGAAAAATGACTTTTTTTTTTCCATCAGGACACAACTTTTCAAACTCATATACTCTTGAAATATGAAATATTTTCGATATGAAAAATGAAATTTCCACCATCAGAAGGACAAAACTTTTCAAGCTCCTATCATCCTGAAAAGTCAGTCTGAAAAATGACTTTTTTTTCATCAGAACACAACTTTTCAAACTCATATACTCTTGAAATAGGAATATATGAAATATTTTCAATATGAAACCCTGAAATATGAAACATTTCTATATATGATATATTAAATATGAAATATGTTCAATCTGAAAATTGCATTTTTTCCATCAGAGGAACACAACTTGTCAAGCTCACACCATCTTGAAATATGAAAATATGAAATATTTTCAATAGGAACGATTTTAATATTACAATATATGAAATATTAAATATGAAATATTAAATATGAAATATGTTCAATCTGAGAAATGACATTTTTTCCCTCAGAAGGACACAATTTTTCTCCTTTTTTTTTTTGCTCATGGTTTGTTTTTCCTGATTTTGGAGTTTTCCTATTTTTATTTTTCCCTTTATTTCAGTGCTGCCTCAAAAAGCAAAACTGTCAATAAATTAAATTTACCGTGGTTATTTTATCAGATTGGTCTTTTTTTTATTTCCCTTATTTTTCAATGTTTATTTTTAATCAGCCTCTTCAAAAAAGGAAAGGAAAAAAAGGAGAAATTTGGGGTTAAAAATGAGGGAAAAAGGGAAATTTGGGGGTATAAATGGGGGAAATGGGCAATTCCTGGAATTAGGAGGAGAAAAAGTCAAAATTCCTGATTTTTAGGCACAAAAAAGCCAAAATTCCCAAGTTTCGGGCATGGAAAATTCCCAATTCCTCAATTTTGGGCACAGAAAAATCCCAAAATTCCCAAATTTGGGCACGAAAAAACCCTAAAATTCCCAAATTTGGGCACAAAAAAACCCCCAAAATTCCCAAATCTGCACACAAAAAATTCCCAAATTTGGGCACAAAAAAAACCCTAAAATATCCAAATTTGGGCACAAAAAAGCCCCAAAATTCCCAAATCTGCACACAAAAAATATCCAAATTTGGGCACAAAAAACCCCCTAAAATTCCCAAATTTGGGCACAAAAAAACCCCAAAATTCCCAAATCTGCACACAAAAAATTCCCAAATTTGGGCACAAAAAACCCCTAAAATTCCCAAATTTGGGCACAAAAAACCCCCAAAATTCCCAAATCTGGACACAAAAAATTCCCAAATTTGGGCACAAAAACCCCCTAAAATTCCCAAATTTGGGCACAAAAACCCCCTAAAATATCCAAATTTGGGCACAAAAACCCCCCAAAATTCCCAAATCTGCACACAAAAATTTCCCAAATTTGGGCACAAAAACCCCCTAAAATATCCAAATTTGGGCACAAAAAACCCCCAAAATTCCCAAATCTGCACATAAAAAATTCCCAAATTTGGGCACAAAAAACCCCCAAAATTCCCAAATCTGCACACAAAAAATTCCCAAATTTGGGCACAAAAAACCCCTAAAATTCCCAAATTTGGGCACAAAAAACCCCCAAAATTCCCAAATCTGCACACAAAAAATTCCCAAATTTGGGCACAAAAACCCCCTAAAATTCCCAAATCTGCACACAAAAACCCCCTAAAATATCCAAATTTGGGCACAAAAAACCCCCAAAATTCCCAAATCTGCACACAAAAATTTCCCAAATTTGGGCACAAAAAAACCCCCTAAAATTCCCAAATTTGGGCACAAAAAACCCCCAAAATTCCCAAATCTGGACACAAAAAATTCCCAAATTTGGGCACAAAAAAACCCCTAAAATTCCCAAATTTGGGCACAAAAAACCCCCAAAATTCCCAAATCTGGACACAAAAAATTCCCAAATTTGGGCACAAAAAACCCCCAAAATTCCCAAATCTGCACACAAAAATTTCCCAAATTTGGGCACAAAAAACCCCTAAAATTCCCAAATCTGGACACAAAAAATTCCCAAATTTGGGCACAAAAACCCCCTAAAATATCCAAATTTGGGCACAAAAAACCCCCAAAATTCCCAAATCTGCACACAAAAATTTCCCAAATTTGGGCACAAAAAACCCCTAAAATTCCCAAATTTGGGCACAAAAAACCCCCAAAATTCCCAAATCTGGACACAAAAAATTCCCAAATTTGGGCACAAAAAAACCCCTAAAATTCCCAAATTTGGGCACAAAAAACCCCCAAAATTCCCAAATCTGGACACAAAAAATTCCCAAATTTGGGCACAAAAAACCCCCAAAATTCCCAAATCTGCACACAAAAAATTCCCAAATTTGGGCACAAAAAACCCCCAAAATTCCCAAATCTGGACATAAAAAATTCCCAAATTTGGGCACAAAAAAACCCTAAAATTCCCAAATTTGGGTACAAAAACCCCCCTAAAATATCCAAATTTGGGCACAAAAAATTCCCAAATTTGGGCACAAAAAAACCCCAAAATTCCCAAATCTGGACACAAAAAATTCCCAAATTTGGGCACAAAAAAACCCCAAAATTCCCAAATTTGGGCACAAAAAACCCCCAAAATTCCCAAATCTGGACATAAAAAATTCCCAAATTTGGGCACAAAAAACCCCTAAAATATCCAAATTTGGGCACAAAAAAGCCCCAAAATTCACAAATCTGCACACAAAAAATTCCCAAATTTGGGCACAAAAAAAACCCTAAAATATCCAAATTTGGGCACAAAAAACCCCCAAAATTCCCAAATCTGGACACAAAAAAATTCCAAATTTGGGCACAAAAACCCCCTAAAATATCCAAATTTGGGCACAAAAAAGCCCCAAAATTCACAAATCTGCACACAAAAAATTCCCAAATTTGGGCACAAAAAAAAAAAAATCAGGATTAAATCTCATCTTGTAGGAGAATTGAAGCAGTTGAGGGACTGAGAGATAAAATACTGGAATATTTTCATTTTTGGCTGATTTTTCTCATTGTTTTCTCTCTTTTTTTTAGGATAAAATCAAGAATCCCCTGGAGGGTAAAATACTGAAATATTTTCATTTTTGGCTGATTTTTCTCATTGTTTTCTCTCTGTTTTTTAGGATAAAATAAAGAATCCCCTGGAGGGTAAAATATTGGAATATTTTCATTTTTGGGTGATTTTTCTCATTGTTTTCTCTTTTTTTTTAGGATAAAATCAAGAATCCCCTGGAGGGTAAAATACTGGAATATTTTCATTTTTGGCTGATTTTTCTCATTGTTTTCTCTCTGTTTTTTAGGATAAAATCAGGAATCCCCTGGAGGGTAAAACATTGGAATATTTTCATTTTTGGCTGATTTTTCTCATTGTTTTCTCTCTGTTTTTTTAGGATAAAATCAGGAATCCCCTGGAGGGTAAAATACTGAAATATTTTCATTTTTGGCTGATTTTTCTCATTGTTTTCTCTCTGTTTTTTAGGATAAAATCAAGAATCCCCTGGAGGGTAAAACATTGGAATATTTTCATTTTTGGGTGATTTTTCTCATTGTTTTCTCTCTTTTTTTTAGGATAAAATCAAGAATCCCCTGGAGGGTAAAATACTGAAATATTTTCATTTTTGGCTGATTTTTCTCATTGTTTTCTCTCTGTTTTTTAGGATAAATCAGGAATCCCCTGGAGGGTAAAATACTGAAATATTTTCATTTTTGGCTGATTTTTCTCATTGTTTTCTCTCTGTTTTTTAGGATAAATCAGGAATCCCCTGGAGGGTAAAATATTGAAATATTTTCATTTTTGGCTGATTTTTCTCATTGTTTTCTCTCTTTTTTTAGGATAAAATAAAGAATCCCCTGGAGGGTAAAATACTGAAATATTTTCATTTTTGGCTGATTTTTCTCATTGTTTTCTCTCTGTTTTTAGGATAAAATCAGGAATCCCCTGGAGGGTAAAATATTGAAATATTTTCATTTTTGGGTGATTTTTCTCATTTTTTTCTCTCTGTTTTTTAGGATAAATCAGGAATCCCCTGGAGGGTAAAATACTGAAATATTTTCATTTTTGGCTGATTTTTCTCATTGTTTTCTCTCTTTTTTTTTAGGATAAAATCAGTAATCCCCTGGAGGGTAAAACATTGAAATATTTTCATTTTTGGCTGATTTTTCTCATTGTTTTCTCTCTGTTTTTTAGGATAAATCAGGAATCCCCTGGAGGGTAAAATACTGAAATATTTTCATTTTTGGCTGATTTTTCTCATTGTTTTCTCTCTTTTTTTTAGGATAAATCAGGAATCCCCTGGAGGGTAAAATACTGAAATATTTTCATTTTTGGCTGATTTTTCTCATTGTTTTCTCTCTGTTTTTTAGGATAAATCAAGAATCCCCTGGAGGGTAAAACATTGAAATATTTTCATTTTTGGCTGATTTTTCTCATTGTTTTCTCTCTGTTTTTTAGGATAAAATCAGGAATCCCTGCCTGGTCACCATGAGCTCCACAGTTTGGGAATGTGGCTGAAATTTCCATTTTTCATTCATCACCCAGAGTGGAAAAAATAAAAAGGAAAAATTCCTTCAGGACCTTGAGGATGTTGGACACAGAAAATTTTGAAATTTGGAGGAACCACAAGCAGAGCCAATGTGAAAAATGCGATTTTTGAAGGAAATATCGGAATTTTTGAGGATGTGAAGCAAAGCCAATGTGAGAAATGAGATTTGGGAGGAAATTTTGGAATTTTTGAGGTTCTGGAAGGTGCCACAAGCAGAGCCAATGTGAAAAATGAGATTTGGGATGAAATTTTAGAATTTGATTTGGGAGGAAATTTTGGAATTTTTAAGGATATGGAAGATGCCACAAACAAAGACAATGTGAGAAATGAGATTTGGGATGAAATTTTAGAATTTGATTTGGGATGAAATTTTGGAATTTTTAAGGTTCTGGAAGATGCCACAAACAGAGCCAATCCCAAAATGAGATTTGGGATGAAATTTCTGAATTTGTGAAGGTTCTACAAGCAGAGCCAATGTGAGAAATGAGATTTGGAAGGAAACTTTGGAATTTTTAAGGATCTGGAAGATGCCACAAACAAAGACAATGTGAGAAATGAGATTTGGGATGAAATTTTAGAATTTGATTTGGGAGGAAATTTTAGAATTTTTAAGGATGTGGAAGATGCCACAAGCCAAGCCAATGTGAGAAATGAGACTTGGGAGGAAACTTTGGAATTTTTAAGGATGTGGAAGATGCCACAAACAAAGACAATGTGAGAAATGAGACTTGGGATGAAATTTTAGAATTTGTGAGGTTCTGGAAGATGCCACAAACAGAGCCAATGTGAGAAATGAGATTTGGGATGAAATTTTAGAATTTGTGAGGTTCTGGAAGATGCCACAAGCCAAGCCAACGTGAAAAACGCGATTTTGAAGGAAAGAACCACCACAAGCCAACCCAATGAGACTTTGGCAGGAAATCCCAGCATTTCTGAGGCGCTGAAGGTTCTCCGAGCAGAGCCGGCGCTCCAGACGGGATTTTGGCAGGAAATGGGCTCAGTGAGGATGAGGAGGGCGGTGTGGGGCGTGAGGAAGGCCCTGGCGTGGCTGCTGCCCGCGCTGTGGGCGCTGGGCTGGCGCGTGCCCGCGGGCGCCGGGCACAGCCTGTTCTCCTGCGAGCCCATCGCCCTGCGCATGTGCCAGGACCTGCCCTACAACGCCACCTTCATGCCCAACCTGCTCAACCACTACGACCAGCACACGGCCGCCCTGGCCATGGAGGTAATTAAATTGTTATTAATTATTATATTTATTATTGTGTTATTATATTATATGTGATATAACTGCTAGGACCAGCACACGGCCGCCCTGGCCATGGAGGTAATGAAAAACTTAATTATTATATTTATTGCATTAGTTTTTGTATCATTGTCATTAATGTGTTATTATATTATATGTGATATAACCACTATGACCAGCACACGGCCGCCCTGGCCATGGAGGTAATTAAAAACTTAATTATTATATTTATTGTATTCATTTATATGGAATTGTCATTGTTGTGTTATTGTATTATATGTGATATAACCGCTAGGACCAGCACACGGCCGCCCTGGCCATGGAGGTAATTAAAAACTTAATTATTATATTTATTTTATTAGTTGTTATATAGTTGTCATTATTTTGTTATTGTATTATATGTGGTATAACCGCTACGACCAGCACACGGCCGCCCTGGCCATGGAGGTAATTCAATATTTTATTAATTATTACATTTATTTTATTCATTTATATGGAATTGGCATTATTGTGATATATGTGATATAACTGCTAGGACCAGCACATGGCCGCCCTGGCCATGGAGGTAATTCAAAATGTTATTAATTATTATATTTATTATTATGTTATTATTATTATTTATTTATTTATTATTGTGTTATTATATTATATGTGATATAACCACTATAACCATATATATGTGATATATATTTATTATTGGGTTATTATATTATATGTGATATAACCGCTAGGACCAGCACACGGCCGCCCTGGCCATGGAGGTAATGAAATATTTCATTAATTATTGCATTTATTTTAATCATTTATATGGAATTGTCATTGTTGTGTTGTTATATTATATGTGATATAACTGCTAGGACCAGCACACGGCCGCCCTGGCCATGGAGGTAATGAAAAATGTTATTAATTATTATATTTATTGTATTCATTTATATGGAATTGTCATTGTTGTGTTATTATTGGCATTATTGTGTTGTTATATTATATGTGGTATAACCACTACGACCAGCACACGGCCGCCCTGGCCATGGAGGTAATTAAATACTTAATTATTATATTTATTTTATTAGTTTTTATATAATTGTCATTATTGGGTTATTATATTATATGTGACATAACCACTATGACCAGCACACGGCCGCCCTGGCCATGGAGGTAATTAAAATGTTATTAATTATTATATTTATTGTATTCATTTCTATGGAATTGTCATTGTTGTGTTATTATTGGCATTATTTTGTTATTATATTATATGTGATATAAGCACTACGACCAGCACACGGCCGCCCTGGCCATGGAGGTAATGAAATACTTAATTATTATATTTATTCTATTAGTTTTTGTATCATTGTCATTATTGTGTTATTATATTATATGTGATATAAGCACTATGACCAGCACACGGCCGTCCTGGCCATGGAGGTAATGAAATATTTTATTAATTATTACATTTATTTTATTAGTTTTTTTATAGTAGTCATTATTTTGGTATTATATGTAATGTGATGAAAATGAATGGAAATTCAGAATATTGAGGGACTTTGTGATGGGATTAAAATGAAAGGAAATTCAGAATATTGAGGGATTTTGTGATGGGATTTGAGTGGAAATGCAGAATATTGAGGGATTTTTTGATAAGACTCAAATGGATGAAAATTCAGAATATTGAGGTATTCTATTATAAGATTTAAATGAATGGAAATTCAGAATATTGAGGGATTTTGGGATGGGATTTGAGTGGAAATTCAGAATATTGAGGGATTTTGTGATGGGATTTGAGTGGAAATGCAGAATATTGAGGGATTTTTTGATAAGACTCAAATGAATGAAAATTCAGAATATTGAGGGATTTTGTGATGGGATTAAAATGAAAGGAAATTCAGAATATTGAGAGATTTTGTGATGGGATTAAAATGAATGGAAATGCAGAATATTGAGGGATTTTGTGATGGGACTGAAATGGATGAAAATTCAGAATATTGAGGGATTTTGTGATGGGACTTGAATGGAAATGCAGAATATTGAGGGATTTTGTGATGGGACCAAATTGGAAATTCAGAATATTGAGGGATTTTGTGATGGGATGAAAATGAATGGAAATTCAGAATATTGAGGTGTTTTGTGATGGGACTTGAATGGAAATTCAGAATATTGAGGGATTTTGTGATGGGATTGAAATGGATGGAAATTCAGAATATTGAGGGATTCTATTATAATATTTAAATGAATGGAAATTCAGAATATTGAGGGGTTTTGGGATGGGACTTGAACGGAAATTCAGAATATTGAGGGATTTTGGGATGAAAATGAATGGAAATTCAGAATATTGAGGGATTTTGGGATGGGACTAAAATGGATGAAAATTCAGAATATTGAGGGATTTTGGGATGATATTTGAGTGGAAATGCAGAATATTGAGGGATTTTGTGATAAGACTCAAATGGATGAAAATTCAGAATATTGAGGGATTTTGTGATGGGATTTAAATGAAAGGAAATTCAGAATATTGATGTATTTTATTATGAGATTTGAATGGAAATTCAGAATATTGAGGGATTCTGTGATGAGATTTGAGTGGAAATTCAGAATATTGAGGGATTTTTTGATAAGACTCAAATGAATGAAAATTCAGAATATTGAGGGGTTTTGTGATGGGATTGAAATGAATAGAAATGCAGAATATTGAGGGATTTTATTATAAGATTTAAATGAATGGAAATTCAGAATATTGAGGGGTTTTGTGATGGGATTGAAATGAAAGGAAATTCAGAATATTGAGGGATTTTGTGATGAGAGTAAAATGGAAATTCAGAATATTGATGTATTTTATTATGAGATTTGAATGGAAATTCAGAATATTGAGGGATTTTGTGATGAGATTTGAGTGGAAATTCAGAATATTGAGGGATTTTGTGATGGGAGTGAAATGGATGAAAATTCAGAATATTGAGGGATTTTGTGATGGGATTAAAATGAAAGGAAATTCAGAACTTTGAGGAATTTTGTGATGAGAGTAAAATGGAAATTCAGAATATTGAGGGATTTTGTGATGTAAATGAATGGAAATTCAGAATATTGAGGGATTTTGTGATGGGACTAAAATGGATGAAAATTCAGAATATTGAGGTATTCTATTATAAGATTTAAATGAATGGAAATTCAGAATATTGAGGGATTTTGTGATGAGACTAAATTGGAAATTCAGAATATTGAGGGACTTTGTGATGAGATTTGAGTGGAAATGCAGAATATTGAGGGATTCTAAGATTGAATGGAAATTCAGAATATTGAGGGATTTTTTGATGGGATTGAAATGAATAGAAATGCAGAATATTGAGGGATTCTATTATAAGATTTAAAAGAATGGAAATTCAGAATATTGAGGGATTTTGTGATGGGACTGAAATGGATGGAAATTCAGAATATTGAGGGATTTTGTGATGAGATTTAAATGGAAATTCGGAATATTAATCAACTTCTTGCTGAAAATTCCCTGAGGTATTTGTGCAGTTTTGGTTTATTTTTATTTTTATTTTAATTTTTATTTTAATTTTAATTTTTATTTTTATTTTCATTTTTATTTTTATTTTTATTTTTATTTCTATTTTTATTTCTATTTTTATTTTTATTTTTTGGGAACCTTTGTGGGTAAATCTGTGAAAGAAATGAAAGAAAAATTCGGATTTTTCATCTTTGAATTCTCTTCCTGACAGCACAAAAACTGAATTTCATTGTCATTTTTAGATAATTTATAATTTTACCTTTGTGTGGTTTGGCTGCGGAATAATTTGGAATTTAATGTGGTTTTTTTAAAAAAAAATTTATTTTTAATATTTTGTAAAAATTGAGATTTTTTGCCTTCAATTTTTGGAAATGGAACAAAATTTGTGAATTTTATTGTGAATTTTGGTCCAAAATTTGTGAATTTTATTGTGAATTTTGGTGCAAAATTTGTGAATTTTGGGGTAAAATTGAGTAAAATTGGAGAATTTTGGGGTAAAATGGAGTAAAATTGGTGAATTTTGGGGTAAAATTGAGTAAAATTGGCGAATTTTGGGGTAAAATGGAGTAAAATTGGTGAATTTTCTTGCAAAATGAATGAATTTTAGTGCAAAATGGAGGAAAAGGGAGAATTTTGGTGTGAAATGGAGCAAAATTTGTGAATTTTATTGCGAATTTTGGTGCAAAATTTGTGAATTTTGGGGTAAAATGGAGTAAAATTGGTGAATTTTGGGGTAAAATTGAGTAAAATTGGTGAATTTTCTTGCAAAATGAATGAATTTTAGTGCAAAATGGAGGAAAAAGGAGAATTTTGGTGTGAAATGGAACAAAATTTGTGAATTTTATTGTGAATTTTGGTGCAAAATTTGTGAATTTTATTGTGAATTTTGGTCCAAAATTTGTGAATTTTATTGTGAATTTTGGGGCAAAATTTGTGAATTTTGGGGTAAAATTGAGCAAAATTGGTGAATTTTGGGGTAAAATGGAGTAAAATTGGTGAATTTTGGGGTGAAATTCAGTAAAATTGGTGAATTTTGGGGTAAAATGGAGTAAAATTGGTGAATTTTCTTGCAAAATAGAGCAAAAGGAGAATTTTGGTGGGAAATAGAGCAGGGAGTGAATTTGAGTGTAAAATGGAGAAAATGAGGGAATTTTGCTGCAAAATGGGGAAAAATGGGAGAATTTTCTGGTAAAATGGAGCAAAAAAAGAGAATTTTACTGGGAAATTGGGCAAAATGAGGAAATTTTGGTGTAAAATTGAGTAAAATGAGAATTTTGGTGTGAGATTGAGGAAAAATAGTGAATTTTATTGCAAAAATAGTGAATTTTATTGCAAAAATAGTGAATTTTATGATGATAGGGAGCAAAAGTGGGGTGAATTTTGGGGTGAAATTGAGGAAAATGGGAGAATTTTATTGGAAAATGGAGCAAAATGGGAGAATTTGAATGGAAAACGGAGCAAAAATAGAAAATTTTGTTGTGAAATTTGTGAATTTTATTGTGGGATTGAGCAAAGTGAGGGAATTTTATTGGGAAACAGCAAAAAGGGAATTTTGTAAAAGAGGAAAAGGAGGGAATTTTAATGTAAAATGGAGAAAAATGAGAATTTTGGGGTAAAATTGAATAAAAGGAGGGAATTTTAATGCAAAATGAATGAATTTTAGTGGAAAATGGAGGAAAAGGGAGAATTTTGGTGTGAAATGGAACAAAATTTGTGAATTTTATTGTGAATTTTGGTGCAAAATTTGTGAATTTTATTGTGAATTTTGGTGCAAAACGAGAGAATTTTGGGGTAAAATTGAGTAAAATTGGTGAATTTTGGTGCAAAATTTGTGAATTTTATTGTGAATTTTGGTGCAAAATGAGAGAATTTTGGAGTAAAATGGAGTAAAATTGGTGAATTTTGGGGTAAAATTGTGTAAAATTGGTGAATTTTGGGGTAAAATGGAGTAAAATTGGTGAATTTTCTTGCAAAATGGATGAATTTTAGTGCAAAATGGAGGAAAAGGAGAATTTTGGTGTGAAATGGAGCAAAATTTGTGAATTTTATTGTGAATTTTGGGGCAAAATTTGTGAATTTTATTGTGAATTTTGGGGTAAAATTTGTGAATTTTATTGGGAATTTTGGTGCAAAATGAGGGAATTTTATTGTGAATTTTGGGGCAAAATTTGTGAATTTTGGTGTAAAATTGAGTAAAATTGGTGAATTTTGGGGTAAAATTGAGTAAAATTGGTGAATTTTGGTGTAAAATTGTGTAAAATGAGAGAATTTTGGGGTAAAATTTAATAAATTTGGTGAATTTTCTTGCAAAATGAATGAATTTTAGTGCAAAATGGAGGAAAAGGGAGAATTTTGGTGTGAAATGGAGCAAAATTTGTGAATTTTATTGGGAATTTTGGTGCAAAATTTGTGAATTTTATTGTGAATTTTGGGGCAAAATTTGTGAATTTTATTGTGAATTTTGGTGCAAAATTTGTGAATTTTGGGGTAAAATTGAGTAAAATTGGTGAATTTTGGGGTAAAATAGAGCAAAAGGAGAATTTTGGTGGGAAATAGAGCAGGGAGTGAATTTGAGTGTAAAATGGAGAAAATGAGGGAATTTTGCTGCAAAATGGAGAAAAATGGGAGAATTTTCTGGTAAAATGGAGCAAAAAAAGAGAATTTTACTGGGAAATTGGGCAAAATGAGGAAATTTTGGTGTGAAATGGAGCAAAATGAGGGAATTTTATTGCAAAAATAGTGAATTTTATTGCAAAAATAGTGAATTTTATTGCAAAAATAGTGAATTTTATGATGATAGGGAGCAAAAGTGGGGTGAATTTTGGGGTGAAATTGAGGAAAATGGGAGAATTTTATTGCAAAATGGAGCAAAATGGGAGAATTTGAATGGAAAATGGAGCAAAAATAGAAAATTTTGTTGTGAAATTTGTGAATTTTATTGTGGGATGGAGCAAAGTGAGGGAATTTTATTGGGAAACAGCAAAAAGGGAATTTTGGAAAAGAGGAAAAGGAGGGAATTTTATCTTAAACTGGAGAAAAATGAGAATTTTGGGGTAAAATTGTGTAAAATTGGTGAATTTTGGGGTAAAATGGAGTAAAAATTGTGAATTTTGGGGTAAAATTGGTGAATTTGGGGGTAAAATTGAGTAAAATTGGTGAATTTTGGTGCAAAATTTGTGAATTTTATTGTGAATTTTGGTGCAAAATAAGGGAATTTGGGGGTAAAATTGTGTAAAATTGGTGAATTTTCTTGTAAAATGAATGAATTTTAGTGCAAAATGGAGGAAAAGGAGAATTTTGGTGTGAAATGGAACAAAATTTGTGAATTTTATTGTGAATTTTGGTCCAAAATTTGTGAATTTTATTGTGAATTTTGGTGCAAAATGAGAGAATTTTGGGGTAAAATTGAGTAAAATTGGAGAATTTTGGGGTAAAATTGAGAAAATTTGGTGAATTTTGAGGTAAAATGGAGTAAAATGAGAGAATTTTGGGGTAAAATTGAGTAAAATTGGTGAATTTTCTTGCAAAATGAATGAATTTTAGTGCAAAATGGAGGAAAAGGGAGAATTTTGGTGTGAAATGGAAAAAAACTTGTGAATTTTATTGTGAATTTTGGTGTAAAATTTGTGAATTTTATTGTGAATTTTGGTGCAAAATGAGAGAATTTTGGTGTAAAATTGAGTAAATTTGGTGAATTTTGGGGTAAAATGGAGCAAAATTGGTGAATTTTGGGGTAAAATTGTGTAAAATGAGAGAATTTTGGTGTAAAATTGAGTAAAATTGGTGAATTTTCTTGCAAAATGGATGAATTTTAGTGCAAAATGGAGAAAAATGAGAATTTTGGTGTGAAATGGAACAAAATTTGTGAATTTTATTGTGAATTTTGGTGCAAAATTTGTGAATTTTATTGTGAATTTTGGTCCAAAATTGGTGAATTTTATTGGGAATTTTGGTGCAAAATTTGTGAATTTTATTGTGAATTTTGGTCCAAAATTTGTGAATTTTTCTGTGAATTTTGGTGCAAAATTTGTGAATTTTATTGTGAATTTTGGTGCAAAATGAGAGAATTTTGGGGAAAAATTGAGTAAAATTGGTGAATTTTGGGGTGAAATTGAGTAAAATTGGTGAATTTTGGGGTAAAATGGAGTAAAATTGGTGAATTTTCCTGCAAAATAGAGCAAAAGGAGAATTTTGGTGTGAAATAGAGCAGGGAGTGAATTTGAGTGTAAAATGGAGAAAATGAGGGAATTTTGCTGCAAAATGGAGAAAAATGGGAGAATTTTAATGTAAAATGGAGCAAAAAAAGAGAATTTTACTGGGAAATTGGGCAAAATGAGGAAATTTTGGTGTGAAATTGAGTAAAATGAGAATTTTGGTGTGAATTTGAGCAAAATGAGGGAATTTTATTGCAAAAATAGTGAATTTTATGATGATAGGGAGCAAAAGTGGGGTGAATTTTGGGGTGAAATTGAGGGAAATGGGAGAATTTTATTGCAAAATGGAGCAAAATGGGAGAATTTTATTGGAAAATGGAGCAAAAATAGAAAATTTTGTTGTGAAATTTGTGAATTTTAGTGTGGGATTGAGCAAAGTGAGGGAATTTTATTGGGAAACAGCAAAAAGGGAATTTTGTAACGCAGGAAAAGGAGGGAATTTTATCCTAAAATGGAGCAAAATGAGAATTTTGGGGTAAAATGGAGTAAAATTGGTGAATTTTGGGGTAAAATTGAGTAAAATTGGGGAATTTTCTTGCAAAATGAATGAATTTTAGTGCAAAATGGAGGAAAAGGAGAATTTTGGTGTGAAATGGAACAAAATTTGTGAATTTTATTGGGAATTTTGGTGCAAAATTGGTGAATTTTGGGGTAAAATTGAGTAAAATGAGAGAATTTTGGGGTAAAATTGTGTAAAATTGGTGAATTTTCCTGCAAAATAGAGCAAAAGGAGAATTTTGGTGTGAAATAGAGCAAAATTTATGAATTTTATTGTGAATTTTGGTCCAAAATTTGTGAATTTTATTGTGAATTTTGGTGCAAAATTTGTGAATTTTATTGTGAATTTTGGTGCAAAACGAGGGAATTTTGGGGTAAAATTGTGTAAAATTGGATTTTCTTGCAAAATAGAGCAAAAGGAGAATTTTGGTGTGAAATAGAACAAAATTTGTGAATTTTATTGTGAATTTTGGTGCAAAATTTGTGAATTTTATTGTGAATTTTGGTGCAAAATTGGTGAATTTTGGGGTAAAATTGAGCAAAATTGGTGAATTTTGGGGTAAAATTGAGTAAAATTGGTGAATTTTGGCGCAAAATTTGTGAATTTTATTGTGAATTTTGGAGCAAAATTTGTGAATTTTGGGGTAAAATTCAGTAAAATGAGAGAATTTTGGGGTAAAATTGTGTAAAATTGGTGAATTTTGGGGTAAAATGGAGTAAAATTGGTGAATTTTCTTGCAAAATAGAGCAAAAGGAGAATTTTGGTGTGAAATAGAGCAGGGAGTGAATTTGAGTGTAAAATGGAGAAAATGAGGGAATTTTGCTGCAAAATGGAGAAAAATGGGAGAATTTTCTGGTAAAATGGAGCAAAAAAAGAGAATTTTACTGGGAAATTGGGCAAAATGAGGGAATTTTGGTGTGAAATTGAGTAAAATGAGAGAATTTTATTGTAAAATAGCAAAAGGAGGGAATTTTATTGCAAAAATAGTGAATTTTATTGCAAAAATAGTGAATTTTATGATGATAGGGAGCAAAAGTGGGGTGAATTTTGGGGTGAAATTGAGGAAAATGGGAGAATTTTAATGTAAAATGGAGCAAAATGGGAGAATTTGAATGGAAAATGGAGCAAAAATAGAAAATTTTGTTGTGGAATTTGTGAATTTTATTGTGGGATGGAGCAAAGTGAGGGAATTTTATTGGGAAACAGCAAAAAGGGAATTTTGTAAAACGGGAAAAGGAGGGAATTTTATCTTAAAATGGAGAAAAATGAGAATTTTGGTGTGAAAAGGAACAAAATTTGTGAATTTTATTGTGAATTTTGGGGCAAAATTTGTGAATTTTATTGTGAATTTTGGGGCAAAACGAGAGAATTTTGGGGTAAAATGGAGTAAAATTGGTGAATTTTCTTGCAAAATGAATGAATTTTAGTGGAAAATGGAGGAAAAGGAGAATTTTGGTGTGAAATGGAACAAAATTTGTGAATTTTATTGTGAATTTTGGTGCAAAATTCGTGAATTTTATTGTGAATTTTGGTCCAAAATTTGTGAATTTTGGGGTAAAATTGAGTAAAATTGGGGAATTTTGGGGTAAAATGGAGTAAAATTGGTGAATTTTGGGGTAAAATTGGTGAATTTTGGGGTAAAATTGAGTAAAATTGGTGAATTTTGGGGTAAAATGGAGTAAAATTGGTGAATTTTCTTGCAAAATGAATGAATTTTAGTGCAAAATGGAGGAAAAGGAGAATTTTGGTGTGAAATGGAACAAAATTTGTGAATTTTATTGGGAATTTTGGTGCAAAATTGGTGAATTTTGGGGTAAAATGGAGTAAAATTGGTGAATTTTGGGGTAAAATGGAGTAAAATTGGTGAATTTTGGGGTAAAATGGAGTAAAATTGGTGAATTTTCCTGCAAAATAGAGCAAAAGGAGAATTTTGGTGGGAAATAGAGCAGGGAGTGAATTTGAGTGTAAAATGGAGAAAATGAGGGAATTTTGCTGCAAAATGGAGAAAAATGGGAGAATTTTCTGGTAAAATGGAGCAAAAAAAGAGAATTTTACTGGGAAATTGGGCAAAATGAGGAAATTTTGGTGTGAAATGGAGCAAAATGAGGGAATTTTATTGCAAAAATAGTGAATTTTATGATGATAGGGAGCAAAAGTGGGGTGAATTTTGGGGTAAAATTGTGTAAAATTGGTGAATTTTGGGGTAAAATTGAGTAAAATGAGAGAATTTTGGGGTAAAATTGAGTAAAATTGGTGAATTTTCTTGCAAAATGAAGGAATTTTAGTGCAAAATGGAGGAAAAGGGAGAATTTTGGTGTGAAATGGAAGAAAATTTGTGAATTTTATTGTGAATTTTGGTGCAAAATTTGTGAATTTTATTGTGAATTTTGGTGCAAAATTTGTGAATTTTATTGTGAATTTTGGTGCAAAATTTGTGAATTTCATTGTGAATTTTGGTGCAAAATGAGAGAAATTTGGGGTAAAATTGAGTAAAATTGGTGAATTTTGGGGTAAAATGGAGTAAAATTGGTGAATTTTGGTGCAAAATTGAGTAAAATTGGTGAATTTTGGTGTAAACTTGAGTAAAATTGGTGAATTTTGGGGTAAAATTGTGTAAAATTGGTGAATTTTGGTGTAAAATTGTGTAAAATTGGTGAATTTTGGGGTAAAATTGAGTAAAATTGGATTTTCTTGCAAAATGGAGCAAAAGGAGAATTTTGGTGGGAAATAGAGCAGGGAGTGAATTTGAGTGTAAAATGGAGAAAATGAGGGAATTTTGCTGCAAAATGGAGAAAAATGGGAGAATTTTAATGTAAAATGGAGCAAAAAAAGAGAATTTTACTGGGAAATTGGGCAAAATGAGGAAATTTTATTGTAAAATAGCAAAATGAGGGAATTTTATTGCAAAAATAGTGAATTTTATTGCAAAAATAGTGAATTTTATTGCAAAAATAGTGAATTTTATGATGATAGGGAGCAAAAGTGGGGTGAATTTTGGGGTGAAATTGAGGAAAATGGGAGAATTTTATTGCAAAATGGAGCAAAATGGGAGAATTTTAATGGAAAACGGAGCAAAAATAGAAAATTTTGTTGTGAAATTTGTGAATTTTATTGTGGGATTGAGCAAAGTGAGGGAATTTTATTGGGAAACAGCAAAAAGGGAATTTTGTAACGCAGGAAAAGGAGGGAATTTTATCTTAAAATGGAGAAAAATGAGAATTTTGGTGGGAGATGGAGCAAAAAGAGAATTTTCTTGTAAAACAAAGAACAGTTTTATTCAGCCTCTGGAATGTGAAAATTCCCTGCTGGAATCAGCCCCTGGCAAAGAGAATTCCTGTTTTTGGGATAATTCCTGTATCCCAATAAATTTGGGATTTAATCCAGGAGGGTTTGGGGCAGGGCTGCTGCATCCAGAGGGTTGGAAAATGAATTTATTCCCAAATATTCCCTGAGGGGTTTTCGTGTTTTTGGCAAAATTTCCCAAAATTTCCCTCTCAATTCTTCCCTCCCAAATATTCCCCCCAATATTCTCCCCCAAATATTCCTTCCCAAAATTTCCCTCCTTAATATTTCTTCCCAAATTTTCCCTCCCAAATGTTCTTACCTAAATTTTCCCTCTCAAATTTTCCCTCCCAAATCTTTCATCCCAAAATTTCCCTCCCAGATCTTCCATCCCAAATTTCCCTACTCAAATCTTCCTTCCCAAATATTCCCCTCTCAAATTTTCCTTCCTCAAAATTTCTCTCCCAAATCTTCCTTCCCCCAAATCTTCTGTCCCAAAATTTCTCTCCCCAAATTTTCCCTCACAAATTTTCCCTCCCAAAACTTTCCTGCCAAATATTTTCCCCAAAATTTCCCTCACAAATTTTCCCTCACAAATTTTCCCTCCCAAAATTTCCCTCCCAAATCTTCTCTCCCAAATATTCCTTCCCCAAATATCCCTATTCAAATCTTCCCTCCTAATTTTTTCCTCCCAAATCTTTTCCCCAAATCTTGCATCCCAAATATTTCTTCCAAATCTTCCCTCCCAAATATTCCCCTCTCAAATTTTCCTTCCCCAAATTTCCCTCCCAAAACTTCCTTCCCAAATCTTCCCTCACAGATATTCCTTCCCCAAATCCTGTCCCAAAATTTCCCTCCTCAAATTTTCCCTCACAGATTTTCCCTCCCCAGATATTTCTTCCCAAATCTTCCCTCCCAAATCTTCTTACCTAAATTTTCCCTCTCAAATTTTCCCTCCCGAATCTTTCATCCCAAATTTTCCCTCCCAGATCTTCCATCCCCAAATTTCCCTACTCAAATCTTCCTTCCCAAATATTCCCCTCTCAGATTTTCCTTCCTCAAAATTTCCCTCCCAAATCTTTCATCCCAAATTTCCCTACTCAAATCTTCCCTTCCCAAATATTCCCCTCTCAAATATTCCCCTCTCAAATTTTCCTTCCTCAAAATTTCTCTCCCAAATCTTCCTTCCCCAAATCTTCTGTCCCAAAATTTCTCTCCCCAAATTTTCCCTCACAAATTTTCCCTCCCAAAACTTTCCTGCCAAATATTTCCCCCAAAATTTCCCTCCCAAATTTTCCTTCCCCAAATCTTCCCTCCCAAAATTTCCCCCACAAAACTCCCCTCTCAAATCTTTCCTCCCAAAAAATCTTTCCCCAAATTTTCCATCCCCAAATTTTCCATCCCCAAATCTTCCCTCCCAAAATTTCCCTCCCAAATCTTCCTTCCTAAACTTCCCTCCCAAATCTTCTCTCCCAAATATTCCTTCCCCAAATATCCCTATTCAAATCTTCCCTCCTAATTTTTTCCTCCCAAATCTTTTCCCCAAATCTTGCATCCCAAATATTTCTTCCAAATCTTCCCTCCCAAATATTCCCCTCTCAAATTTTCCTTCCCCAAATTTCCCTCCCAAAACTTCCTTCCCAAATCTTTCCTCACAGATATTCCTTCCCCAAATCCTGTCCCAAAATTTCCCTCCTCAAATTTTCCCTCACAGATTTTCCCTCCCCAAATATTTCTTCCCAAATCTTCCCTCCCAAATCTTCTTACCTAAATTTTCCCTCTCAAATTTTCCCTCCCAAATCTTTCATCCCAAAATTTCCCTCCCAAATCTTCCTCTCCCAAATATTCCTTCCCCAAATATCCCTATTCAAATCTTCCCTCCTAATTTTTTCCTCCCAAATCTTTTCCCCAAATCTTCCTCTCCCAAATCTTCCATCCCAAATATTTCTTCCAAATCTTCCCTCCCAAATATTCCCCTCTCAAATTTTCCTTCCCCAAAATTTCCCTCCCAAATCTTCTTCCCCAAATTTCCCTCCCAAAACTTCCTTCCCAAATCTTCCCTCACAGATATTCCTTCCCCAAATCCTGTCCCAAAATTTCCCTCCCCAAATTTTCCCTCACAGATTTTCCCTCCCCAAATATTTCTTCCCAAATTTTCCCTCCCAAATCTTCTTACCTAAATTTTCCCTCTCAAGTTTTCCCTCCCAAATCTTTCATCCCAAAATTTCCCTCCCAGATCTTTCATCCCAAATTTCCCTACTCAAATCTTCCCTTCCCAAATATTCCCCTCTCAGATTTTCCTTCCTCAAAATTTCTCTCCCAAATCTTCCTTCCCCAAATCTTCTGTCCCAAAATTTCTCTCCCCAAATTTTCCCCCCCAAAACTTTCCTGCCAAATATTTTCCCCAAAATTTCCCTCACAAATTTTCCCTCACAAATTTTCCCTCCCAAATCTTCTCTCCCAAAACTTTCCTGCCAAATATTTTCCCCAAAATTTCCCTCCCAAGTTTTCCTTCCCCAAATCTTCCCTCCCAAAATTTCCCCCACAAAACTCCCCTCTCAAATCTTTCCTCCCAAAAAATCTTTCCCCAAATTTTCCATCCCCAAATCTTCCCACCCCAAATCTTCCCTCCCAAATTTTCCCTCCCAAAATTTCCCTCCCAAATTTTTCCCTCCCCACATTTCTCTCCCCAAATTTTCCTTCCCCAAATCTTCCCTCCCAAAATTTCCCTCCCAAATTTTCCTTCCCCACATTTCCCTCCCCAAATTTTCCTTCCTCAAATTTTCCCTCCCAAAACTTCCTTCCAAATCTTCCCACCCCAAATTTTCCTCCTCAATTTTCCCTCCCAAAATTTCCGTCCCCAAATCTTCCCACCCCAAATCTTCCCTCCCAGATATTCCTTCCCCAAACTTCCCTCACAAATATTCCTACCCAAATTTTCCCTCCCAGATCTTCTCTCCCAAAACTTCCCTCACAAATCATCCCTCCCAAATTTTCCCTCCCAGATATTCCTTCTAAAAGTTCCCTCCAAAATCTTCCTCCCCAGATATTCCTTCCCAAATCTTCCCTCCCAAATCTTCCTGTCCAAAATCTTCCTCCCCAAATCTTCCTTCCCAAATCTTCCCTCCCAAATCTTCCCTTTAAATCTTCCCTCCCAAATATTCCCTTCCAGATCTTCCAACCCCAAAATTTCCCTCACAGATCTTCTCTCCCAAAAGTTCCCTCACAAATATTCCCTCACAAATCTTCCTCTCCCAAATCTTCCCTCACAAATCTTCCTTCCCAAATTTCCCTCCCAGATATTCCTTCCCCAAACTTCCCTCACAAATATTCCTACCCAAATTTTCCCTCCCAAATATTCCTTCTCAAATCTTCCCTCCCAAATTTTCCCTCCCAGATATTCCTTCCCCAAACTTCCCTCACAAATATTCCTACCCAAATTTTCCCTCCCAAATATTCCTTCAAAAAGTTCCCTCCAAAATCTTCCTCCCCAAATCTTCCTCCCCAAATCTTCCTCTCCCAAATCTTCTCTCCAAAATCTTCCTCTCCCAAATCTTCCCTTTAAATCTTCCCTCCCAAATATTCCCTTCCAGATCTTCCAACCCCAAAATTTCCCTCCCAGATCTTCTCTCCCAAAACTTCCCTCACAAATATTCCCTCACAAATTTTCCTCTCTCAAATCTTCCTTCCCCAAACTTCCCTCACAAATATTCCCTCCCAAATTTTCCTTCCCCAAACTTCCCACCCTAAATCTTCCCTCCAAAAATTTCCTTCCCAAATTTTCCCTCCCAAATCTTTCCTCCCTAAACTTCCTTCCCAAAAATTCCCTCCCAAATCTTCGCACCCCAAATCTTCCCTGCCAAATCTTCCCTCTCAAATCTTCCCTCACAAAATTTCCCTCCCAAATATTCCCTCCCAAATTTTCCTCTCCCAAATCTTCCAACCCCAAATCTTCCCTCACAAATATTCCTACCCAAATTTTGCCTCCCAAATATTCCTTCTAAAAGTTCCCTCCAAAATCTTCCTCCCCAAATCTTCCCACCCCAAATTTCCCTCCCAAATCTTCCCTCTCAAAACTTCTCTCCCAAATCTTCCTCCCCAAATCTTCCTCTCCCAAATCTTCCCTTTAAATCTTCCCTCCCAAATATTCCCTTCCAGATCTTCCAACCCCAAAATTTCCCTCACAGATCTTCTCTCCCAAAACTTCCCTCACAAATATTCCCTCACAAATCTTCCTCTCCCAAATCTTCCCTCCCAAATCTTCCTTCCCCAAACTTCCCTCACAAATATTCCTACCCAAATTTTGCTTCCCAAATATTCCTTCTAAAAGTTCCCTCCAAAATCTTCCTCCCCAAATATTCCTCCCCCAATCTTCCTCTCCCAAATCTTCCCTCCCAAATTTTCCCTCTCAAATTGTCCCTCCCAAATCTTCCTTCCCAAACCTTCTCTCCCAAATATTCCTCTCCCAAATCTTCCTCCCCAAATCTTCCTCTCCTAAATCTTCCCTTTAAATCTTCCTTCCCAAATATTCCCTTCCAGATCTTCCAACCCCAAAATTTCCCTCCCAGATCTTCTCTCCCAAAACTTCCCTCACAAATATTCCCTCACAAATCTTCCCTCCCAAATCTTCCTTCTCAAATCTTCCCTCACAAATATTCCTACCCAAATTTTTCCTCCCAAATATTCCTTCTAAAAGTTCCCTCCAAAATCTTCTTCCCCAAATTTCTCTCCAAAATCTTCCTCTCCCAAATCTTCCCCCTAAATCTTCCCTCACAAATATTCCCTTCCAGATCTTCCAACCCCAAAATTTCTCTCCCAGATCTTCTCTCCCAAAACTTCCCTCACAAATCATCCCTCCCAAATTTTCCCTCCCAAATCTTCCCTCCCCAAACATTCCTTCTCAAATCTTCCCTTTAAATCTTCCTTCCCAAAATTCCCTCCCAAATCTTCCTTCCCCAAACTTCCCTCACAAATCTTCCTACCCAAATTTCCCCTCCCAAATATTCCTTCTAAAAGTTCCCTCCAAAATCTTCCTCCCCAAATCTTCCCACCCCAAATTTCCCTCCCAAATCTTCCCTCTCAAATCTTCTTCCCCAAATTTCCCTCCCAAATTTTCCCTCTCAAATTTTCCCTCTCAAATCTTCCTCCCCAAATCTTCCTCCTCAAAATTTCCCCCACAAAACTCCCCTCTCAAATCTTTCCTCCCTAAACTTTCTTTCCCAAAAATTCCCTCCCAAATCTTCACACCCCAAATCTTCCCTCCCAGATATTCCTTCCCCAAACTTCCCTCACAAATATTCCTACCCAAATTTTGCCTTCCAAATATTCCTTCTAAAAGTTCCCTCCAAAATCTTCCTCTCCCAAATCTTCCTCCCCAAATCTTCCCACCCCAAATTTTCCCTCTCAAATCTTCCCCCCCAAAATTTCCTTCCCAAATCTTCCCACCCCAAATCTTCCTCCCAAAATTTCCCTCCCAAATCTTCCCAAATTTTCCTCCCAAATTTTCCTCCCAAATCTTCCTCCCCAAATCTTCCCCCCCAAAATTTCCTTCTCAAATTGTCCCTCCCAAATTGTCCCTCCCAAAACTTCTCTCCCAAATCTTCCTCCCAAAATCTTCCTCCTCAAAATTTCCCCCACAAAACTCCCCTCCCAAATCTTTCCTTCCCAAATTTTCCCTCCCAAATCTTCCCACCCAAATCTTCCCTGCCAAAACTTCCCTCTCAAATCTTCCCTCCCAAATTTTCCTCCCAAATTTTCCCTCCCAAAACTCGTCTCCCAAATATTCCTTCCCAAATCTTTCTTCACCAAATCTTCCCACCCCTAAATCTTCTCTCCCAAATATTCCCACCCAATTTTTCCCTCTCAAATTGTCCCTCCCAAATCTTCCCCCCAAACTTCCCTCCCAAAACTTCTTTCCCAAATATTCCTTTCCAGATTTTCCCTCCCAAATCTTCCTCCTCAAATCTTCCCTCACAAAATTTCCCTCCCAAACTTCCCTCCCCAAATTTTCCCTCCCAAAATTTCCCTCCCAAATCTTCCCTCCCAAATTTTCCTCCCAAATCTTCCTCCCAAAATTTCCCTCCCAAATTTTCCTCCCAAATTTTCCTCCCAAATTTTCCTCCCAAAATTTCCCTCCCCAAAATTTCCCTCCCAAATGCTCCTTCCCCAAATCTTCCCCCCTAAAACTTCTGTCCCAAATCTTTCCTTCCTCCCAAATATTCCTTCCCAAATCTCCCCTTCCCAAATTTTCTTTTCCAAATCTTCCCACCCAAATCTTCCCTCACAAAATTTCCCTCCCAAAATTTCCTTCCTCAAATTTCCCTCCCAAATTTTCCCTCCCCAGATCTTAATACTTAATAGTATTTTAATAACTTAAGGTATTATTAACTTCTAACTCATGTTATTTACCTTAATATTAAATAACTGGAGTTGGAGCTTGGCAAATGTAAATTTAGGTGCCAGAGAACGTTGAATTTTGGGAATTTTGTTTTTTATCTTTTAGCACTCTCACCCTTTATGAGGTCCCAGCTATTCCTGCCCATCTTTGTGTGATTTTAATGCAGAAATGGGCAATAAATAAAGAGGGATTATTAGGAAAGGTGGAACATGGATTTATTTGGAATAATTGAATAACAAAGCCCTTGAGTTGCACCTTGGTAAATGTAAATTTAGATGCCAGAGAATGTCACAATTTGGGAATTTTAGCCCATTGGGAGGTCCCAGCTATTCCTGCCCATCTCTGTGTGATTTTAATGCAGAAAATGGCAATAAATAAAGAGGAATAATTAGGAACACACATGGATTTATTTGGAATGGTTAAATAAAAAACCAATTGAGCTGGAGCTTGGGAAGTGTCAATTGAGGTGCCAGAGAATGTAAATTTTGGGAATTTTAACACTCTCACCTATTACAAGGTCCCAGCTATTCCTGCCCATCTTTGAGTGATTTTATGCAGAAAATTGGCAATAAATGAGGAGGAATTATTAAGAAAGGTGGAACAGGCATGGATGTATTTGGAATAGTTAAATAGCAAAGTAGTCGAATAACTGAAGTAAAGAACTTAATAGTGGTTAAATAATTTAAATAACTTAATGGTATTTTAATAACTTAAGTTGTCATTAATTTCTAACTCATGTTATTTACCTTAATATTAAATAACTTGAGTTGCATCTTGGCAAATGTAAATTTAGTACCAGAGAACGTTGAATTTTGGGAATTTTGTTTTTTCTTTTAGCACTCTCACCCTTTATGAGGTCCCAGCTATTCCTGCCCATCTCTGTGTGGTTTTAATGCAGAAATGGGCAATAAATAAAGAGGAATTATTAGGAAAGGTGGAACATGGATTTATTTGGAATAATTGAATAACAAAGCCCTTGAGTTGCACCTTGGTAAATGTAAATTTAGATGCCAGAGAATGTCACAATTTGGGAATTTTAGCCCATTGGGAGGTCCCAGCTATTCCTGCCCATCTTTGTGTGATTTTTATGCAAAAAATAGGCAATAAATAAAGAGGAATTATTAGGAACACACATGGATTTATTTGGAATGGTTAAATAAAAAACCAATTGAGCTGGAGCTTGGGAAGTGTCAATTGAGGTGCCAGAGAATGTAAATTTTGGGAATTTTAGCACTCTCACCTATTACAAGGTCCCAGCTATTCCTTCCTATATTTGTATAATTTTTATGCAGAAAATGGGCAATAAATAAAGAGGAATTATTAGGAAAGGTGGAACAGGCATGGATGTATTTGGAATAGTTAAATAACAAAGTAGTTAAATAATTTAACTAAATAATTGAATAGTAGTTAAAATAAATTAAATAACCTAATAGTATTTTAATAACTTATGTTATTATTAACTTCTAACTCATGTTATTTACCTTAATATTAAATAACTGGAGTTGCACCTTGGCAAATGTAAATTTAGTACCAGAGAACGTTGAATTTTGGGAATTTTGTTTTGTCTTTTAGCACTCTCAGCCTATATGAGGTCCCAGCTATTCCTGCCCATCTTTGAGTGATTTTAATGCAGAAATGGGCAATAAATAAAGAGGAATAATTAGGAACACACATGGATTTATTTGGAATAATTGAATAACAAAGCCCTTGAGTTGCACCTTGGTAAATGTGAATTTAGATGCCAGAGAATGTCACAATTTGGGAATTTTAGCCCATTGGGAGGTCCCAGCTATTCCTGCCCATCTCTGAGTGATTTTAATGCAGAAATGGGCAATAAATAAAGAGGAATAATTAGGAAAGGTGGAACATGAATTTATTTAGAATAATTGAATAACAATGGGCAATAAATAAAGAGGAATTATTAGGAAAGGTGGAACAGGCATGGATGTATTGGGAATAGTTAAATAACAAAGTAGTTAAATAATTTAAGTAAATAACTGAACAGTAGTTAAAATAAATTAAATAACTGAATAGTATTTTAATAACTTAAGTTATTATTAACTTCTAACTCATGTTATTTACCTTAATATTAAATAACTGGAGTTGTAGCTTGGCAAATGTAAATTTAGTACCAGAGAACGTTGAATTTTGGGAATTTTGTTTTTTCTTTTAGCACTCTCACCTATTACAAGGTCCCAGCTATTCCTGCCCATCTCTGTGTGGTTTTAATGCAGAAATGGGCAATAAATAAAGAGGAATTATTAGGAAAGGTGGAACATGGATTTATTTGGAATAATTGAATAACAAAGCCCTTGAGTTGCAGCTTGGTAAATGTAAATTTAGATGCCAGAGAATGTCACAATTTGGGAATTTTAGCCAATTGGGAGGTCCCAGCTATTCCTGCCCATCTTTGAGTGATTTTAATGCAGAAATGGGCAATAAATAAAGAGGAATAATTAGGAACACACATGGATTTATTTGGAATGGTTAAATAAAAAACCAATTGAGCTGGAGCTTGGGAAGTGTCAATTTAGGTGCCAGAGAATGTAAATTTTGGGAATTTTAACACTCTCACCTATTACAAGGTCCCAGCTATTCCTGCCCATCTTTGTGTGATTTTAATGCAGAAAATGGGCAATAAATAAAGAGGAATTCTTAGGAAAGGTGGAACAGGCATGGATGTATTTGGAATAGTTAAATAACAAAGTAGTTAAATAATGTAAGTCAATTACTGAATAGTAGTTAAAATAAATTAAATAACTTAATGGTATTTTAATAACTTATGTTATTATTAACTTCTAACTCATGTTATTTACCTTAATATTAAATACCTTGAGTTGTAGCTTGGCAAATGTAAATTTAGTACCAGAGAACGTTGAATTTTGGGAATTTTGTATTTTCTTTTAGCACTCTCACCCATTGGGAGGTCCCAGATATTCCTGCCCATCTTTGAGTGGTTTTAATGCAGAAATGGGCAATAAATAAAGAGGAATAATTAGGAACACACATGGATTTATTTGGAATAATTGAATAACAAAGCCCTTGAGTTGCAGCTTGGTAAATGTAAATTTAGATGCCAGAGAATGTCACAATTTGGGAATTTTAGCCCATTGGGAGGTCCCAGCTATTCCTGCCCATCTCTGTGTGATTTTAATGCAGAAATGGGCAATAAATAAAGAGGAATAATTAGGAACACACATGGATTTATTTGGAATGGTTAAATAAAAGAACAATTGAGTTGTAGCTTGGCAAATGTAAATTTAGGTGCCAGAGAATGTAAATTTTGGGAATTTTAGCACTCTCACCTATTACAAGGTCCCAGCTATTCCTGCCCATCTTTGAGTGATTTTTATGCAGAAAATGGGCAATAAATAAAGAGGAATTATTAGGAAAGGTGGAACAGGCATGGATGCATTTGGAATAGTTAAATAACAAAGTAGTTAAATAATGTAAGTAAATAACTGAATAGTAGTTAAAATAAATTAAATAACTTAATAGTATTTTAATAACTTAAGTTATTATTAACTTCTAACTCATGTTATTTACCTTAATATTAAATAACTTGAGTTGCAGCTTGGCAAATGTAAATTTAGTACCAGAGAACGTTGAATTTTGGGAATTTTGTTTTTTGTCTTTTAGCACTCTCAGCCTATATGAGGTCCCAGCTATTCCTGCCCATCTCTGTGTGATTTTAATGCAGAAATGGGCAATAAATAAAGAGGGATTATTAGGAAAGGTGGAACATGGATTTATTTGGAATAATTGAATAACAATGGGCAATAAATAAAGAGGAATTATTAGGAAAGGTGGAAAGCAATAATGAAGAGGAATTATTAGCAAAGCTGGAACATGGATTTATTTGGAATACTTAAACAGCAAAGTAGTCGAATAACTGAAGTAAATAACTTTATAGTGGTTAAATTATTTAAATTACAGTATTTTAGTAACTTATGTTGTTATTAACTTCTAACTCATGTTATTTACCTTAATATTAAATAACTTGAGTTGTAGCTTGGCAAATGTAAATTTAGTACCAGAGAACGTTGAATTTTGGGAATTTTGTTTGGTGTTTATCTCCAATAAACCACGTGCTGCTTTTCCATGCCCTGCTTTTCCTGTAAGGACACCCCAAATTCTCTTTTCTGTGCCATTTGTGGTTTTCTCTTTTATCAGAACGTGCCACATTTCTATTTTATGGATGTGAAAAATGCATGGATTCTATATTTGCATTTTTGCCAATATTCCAATGAATATCAGATGTGTTGCGTTGGAAAGCAGCGCTGGATTCATTCTCTTTAGCAGTGTGGTAAATTGAGTTTTGGGTTATAAAAATGTTAAAATAGAAACTGTGTATGTAGGATATTTTTATAAAGAGACACCTGAATTTATCAGAAATAAAGAATTTATTTATCAGCAGTTCCTGGTTTGTGGATGAGGTGTGGGTGACACAGCAGCTCCAGAGCCCTCAGTGCAGGGGAGAATTAAAATATTGAATTTTCTGGTCAGGTTTGGTAAATGTAAATTTACCAAATTCCAGTTTCTCTGGGATCTCTGGGAAAAACACCAATGGCTTGGTTGGAAAATGGTAAAAGTTTCATAGTAATAAAATGGTTATAAAAATAGGAATACAGTTAGAGTAATGATAATTTGGACAATTTGAATCAGGACAATGTGAGACAATAAAGAAAAATTTCATAGTAATAAAATGGTTACAAAAATAGGAATACAGTTAGAGTAATGATAATTTGGACAATTTGGATTAGGACAATGTGAGATAATAAACACAAAGAGTTATGAATGGTCTGGGTACCTTTTCTGGGCAAAATAAGCCTGAAAAAGGACACACATTAACAAAGGATGAACTTTTAAAATAATAATTTAAAAACTCTATTTACCACATTACTTAAGAGAATGAATCCAGCATTACTTTCTAGCACAACACACATAATATTAATTTGAATATTTGCAAAAAGCCAATCATAAATAAGAATTTTTCACATCCTAAACTCTATTTACCACACTTAGGCGAATTAACCCAGCATTACTTTCTATCTAACACAACACGCATAATATTCATTTGAATATTTGCAAAAAGCCAATTATAAAAGATGAATTTTTCGCATCTAAAACTCTATTTACCACACTAGTTAAGAGAATTAATCCAGCATTACTTTCTACACAACACACAGAATATTCATTTGAATATTTGCAAAAACCCAATTATAAAAGATGAATTTTTCGCATCTAAAACTCTATTTGCCACACTATTTAAGAGAATTAATCCAGCATTACTTTCTAACACAACACATCTGATATTCATTTGAATATTTGCAAAAAGCCAGTCAAGAAATACATGAATTTCTCACATCTAAAACTCTATTTACCACATTACTTAAGAGAATCAATCCAGCATTACTTTCTACACAACACACATAATATTAATTTGAATATTTGCAAAAAGCCAATCATAAATAAGAATTTTTCACATCCTAAACTCTATTTACCACACTAGTTAAGAGCATGAATCCAGCATTACTTTCTACCAGAACACACAGGATATTCATTTGAATATTTGCAAAAAGCCAATTATAAAAGATGAATTTTTCACATCCTAAACTCTATTTACCACACTACTTAAGAGCATGAATCCAGCATTACTGTCTAACACAACACACAGAATATTCATTTGAATATTTGCAAAAAGCCAATTATAAGAGATGAATTTTTCGCATCTAAAACTCTATTTACCACACTAGTTAAGAGAATGAATCCAGCATTACTTTCTAGCACAACACACAGAATATTCATTTGAATATTTGCCAAAAACCAGCCATAAAATGCATTTTCCCCAATCTCCCACCCCCAGCCTGGTGAATTAACAGGACACAGACCCAGCCGTCAGTTGGATCCTCAACCCTTGGAGTTTCCTTTTATTTGGTTTATTTTTGAGCCTTCCCAAACCGCTGCCATTGTGTTTGTGCAACATTTCCCTCCCGGGCTGGGATTGTGGCCGGGATCCCCCTCAGCCCCTCCCTGGAGCCCTTCCCGTGGTTTTACCCAATTTTGGGTTTTTGGGGACACAGGGGGGCTGTGGGACCCCAGCCCTTCCCCTCAGCCCCTCTCTGGAGCCGTTTCCGTGGTTTTATCCAATTTTTGGAGACACGGGGGGGGCTGTGGGACCCCAGCCCCCCCCCGTTTTTGGGGACAAAGGGCGGCCGTGGGACCCCAGCCCAGCTGAGCCCGGGATCCCCCAGCCCCTCCCTGGAGCCCTTCCTGTGGTTTTACCCCGTTTTTGGGGACACAGGAGGCCGTGGGACCCCAGCCCAGCAGAGCCCCCCCGTTTTTGGGGACAAAGGGCGGCCGTGGGACCCCAGCCCCTCCCTGGAGCCGTTGCCATGGTTTTATCCCCCCGTTTTTGGGGACACAGGGGGGCTGTGGGACCCCAACCCAGCTGAGCCCTTTCCCCAGCCCCTCCCTGGAGCCCTTCCCGTGGGTTTACCCCGATTTTGGGTTTTTGGGGACACAGGGGGGCTGTGGGACCCCAGCCCTTTTCCTCAGCCCCCTCCCTGGAGCCGTTCCCGTGGTTTTACCCAATTTTGGGATATTTGGGGACACAGGGGGGCTGTGGAACCCCAGGCCAGCTGTGCCTTTCCCCAGCCCCTCCCTGGAGCCCTTCCGGTGGTTTTACCCCGTTTTTGGGGACAAAGCGCATCTGTGGGACCCCAGCTCAGCAGAGCCCCCCCGTTTTTGGGGACACAGGAGGCTGTGGGACCCCAACCCAGCTGAGCCCTTTCCCCAGCCCCTCCCTGGAGCCCTTCCCGTGGGTTTACCCCGATTTTGGGTTTTTGGGGACACAGGGGGGCTGTGGGACCCCAGCCCTTTCCCCCAGCCCCTCCCTGGAGCCGTTCCCGTGGTTTTATCCCCCGTTTTTGGGGACACAGGGGGGCTGTGAGACCCCAGCCCAGCTGTGCCTTTCCCCCAGCCTCTCCCGTGGTTCCCCCTAATTTTTGGGGGCACAGGGGGGCTGTGGGATCCCAGTCCCTCCCTGGAGCCCTTCCCGTGGTTTTACCCCGTTTTTGGGGACACAGGGGGGCTGTGGGACCCCAACCCAGCTGAGCCCGGGATCCCCCAGCCCCTCCCTGGAGCCCTTCCCGTGGTTTTACCCCATTTTTGGGGACAATGGCGGCCGTGGGACCCCAGCCCAGCTGTGCCTTTCCCCCAGCCCCTCCCTGGAGCCGTTTCCGTGGTTTTACCCAATTTTGGGGTTTTTGGGGACACAGGGGGCTGTGGGACCCCAGCCCTTTCTCCCAGCCCCTCCCTGGAGCCCCCCCGTTTTTGGGGACACAGGGCGGCTGTGGGACCCCAGCCCAGCAGAGCCCCTCCGGTTTTGGGGACAGAGGGGGGCTGTGGGACCCCAGCCCAGCTCAGCTGGGATCCCTCAGCCTCTCCCTGGAGCCGTTCCCGTGGTTTTACCCAATTTTGGGGTTTTTGGGGACACAGGAGGCCGTGGGACCCCAGCCCTTTCCCCAGCCCCCCCGTTTTCGGTGACAAAGGCGGCCGCGGGACCCCCGCCCAGCTGTGCCCTTTGAGCGCTCCCTCTCACAGCCGGGGCCTCCGCTCCATCGCGGGTTGCCATGGAAACGGGGATGAAATGTGAAAAGCACAAAGGGCGCTGCATTTCAATGGAACAGCGGGAGCGGATCCGCGGGGCGCGGCTTTGGGAGGGTGCAAATCCCGAATTGATTTATCGGCTGCGAGTTTGGGAACTTGTTCGTGTTCCCTGGTGCTGGGTTTGGGGGCAAAACTGGCGCGTCCGTGGTGCTGAGAGAGGAGAAACATCTTTATCAATGTATAAATTCAGCATCTTTCTTTATCAATGTATAAATTCAGCATCTTTCTTTATCAATTTATCCATTCAGCATCTTTATCAATTTATAAATTCAACATCTTCCTTTATCAATGTATAAATTCAGCATCTTTCTTTATCAATTTATCCATTCAGCATCTCTATCAATGTATGAATTCAGCATCTTTCTTTATCAATTTATCCATTCAGCATCTTTATCAATTTATAAATTCAACATCTTGCTTCATCAGTTTATCAGTTCAACATCTTTCTTTATCAATTCATAAATTCAACATCTTTATCAATGTATAAATTCAACATCTTGCTTCATCAATTTATCAGTTCAACATCTTTCTTTATCAATTCATAAATTCAACATCTTCCTTTACCAATTTATCAATTCAACATCTTTATCAATTTATAAATTCAACATCTTTCTTTGTCAATTTATAAATTCAATGTCTTTATCAATTTATCAGTTCAACATCTTTCTTTATCAATTCATAAATTCAATGTCTTTATCAATTTATCAGTTCAACATCTTTCTTTATCAATTTATAAATTCAACATCTGAGTGTTAAATTATAAAGTTTGATATAAATGCAATAAAGGACAGGGAAGTCACTTTGCCTCCAGGTTTTTCTCTGATTGTCCAGTCCTTTATCTCAGCAAGAAAAAGGAATTATTTGGGATTCTCTCCTCCAAATCTCGTGGCTGAAACACGAGAGGTGATAACAATGAGGTGATAAAGTCTGACCCTGGATTTTAGATTTGCTGCTTGTTGCCAATAATGAAGGGTTTAAAAAAAGGAAACAAAAATATCGTGGGATGGTGACATTTTATCTGAGAGTGAAATTATAAAGTTTGATATAAATGCATTAAAGGACAGGGAAGTCACTTTGCCTCCAGGTTTTTCTCTGATTATCCAGTCCTTTACCTCAGCAAGAAAAAGGAATTATTTGGGAATCTCTCCTCCAAATCTCGTGGCTAAAACATGAGAGGTGATAACAATGAGGTGATAAAGTCTGACCTTGGATTTCAGGTTTGCTGCTTGTTGCCAATAATAAAGGATGAAAAAAAAGGCAAAGAAACAAAAATATTGTGGGATGGTGACATTTTATCTGAGTGAAATTATAAAGTTTGATATAAATGCAATAAAGGACAGGGAAGTCACTTTGCCTCCAGGTTTTTCTCTGATTATCCAATCCTTTATCTCAGCAAGAAAAAGGAATTATTTGGGAATCCCAAACCTTGTGGCTGAAACACGAGAGGTGATGACAATGAGGTGATAAAGTCTGACCTTGGATTTTAGATTTGCTGCCTCTTGTCAATAATAAAGGGTGAAAAAATAGGCAAAAAACCAAAAATATCGTGGGATGGTGACATTTTATCTGAGTGAAATTATAAATTTGATATAAATGCATTAAAGGACAGGGAAGTCACTTTGCCTCCAGGTTTTTCTCTGATTATCCAGTCCTTTATCTCAGCAAGAAAAAGGAATTATTTGGGATTCTCTCCTCCAAATCTCGTGGTTAAAACACGAGAGGTGATAACAATGAGGTGATAAAATCTGACCTTGGATTTCAGGTTTGCTGCTTGTTGTCAATAATAAAGGGTGAAAAATAGGCAAAGAAACAAAAATATCGTGGGATGGTGACATTTTATCTGAGTGAAATTATAAAGTTTGATATA